>NW_028166794.1:0-68482 GCF_964263955.1 Coregonus lavaretus
AAATAAAATATACAACCAACTTTGTTAAAAAGTCCTTCCCTTTTTTATCTTATTCTTTCTCAAAAATACTTTCTCTCTCCCTTTCTCTCTTTGTGGTTCTCAGGAGTGAGTCCAGCTGATGGGTATCCAGTGAGTGTCTGTCTCCACCTTCTTCAGAGCCACCTTCAGTTCGAGGAATGCCGCTGCCAGGTCGTCGTTGACGATCACCTTCTCAAACAGGTGGCCGTACTGGCTCTCCATCTGCTGGCCGGTGCTCACCATCTCCAGGAAGTCTTCCTCCTATTGGACAAGAATATAATGGAATAGAATAGATATTTTACTGTCTATTTTGAGAGAAACATACATTTTTTCTGCTTATCTCAGGGACAAGCTGTTGTCGATGGCCTATGAAGAAAGAGTTACGGGCATGAGTTAGTGAGTATCTCAGGGACGACAGAGACAGAGACCTAAACATACACATAAACATAACTGCCATAAAACACAAATAAACAGACAGAATGACCCAAACAGAGAGCTGCTTGACCCTGAAGGACACATGCCCACACATGTAGCCTAGACACACAGAGTCCAAAACCTCAAGGAATTTTCATAATTTCCTCAATTGGATACAAAATAAAATAAAAAAGCCTAAAAACAGAAAAAGACTAAACATATCCGTGATTGACAAAGAGACAGACAAACCAAGTAAAATATCCATAATTGATATATGCCACTTTGGTCTTATAGTGACAGGCCAATGACAGCTTGTGGACAAGGCATTCAAAATGGGAGGGCTTCAGAAATGGAAATGGCTTGGGCACATAAAGCTACTACTGTAGCTACACTATACTGTATATATATAAGTATGTGGACACCCCTTCAAATTAGTGGATTCGGCTATTTCAGCCAAACCCATTGCTGACAGGTGTATGAAATTGAGGTGTAGTCGGAGTGAATGGTGTATAAAATGCAATCTCCGTAGACAAACACTAGCAGTAGAATGGCCTTACTGAAGCGCTCAGTGACTTTCAACGTGGCACCGTCATAGGATGCCACCTTTCCAACAAGTCAGTTCATGAAATTTCTGCCCTGCTAGAGCTGCCCTGGTCAACTGTAAGTGCTGTTATTGTGAAGTGGAAACATCTAGGAGCAACAATGGCTCAGCCGTGAAGTGGTAGGCCACACAAGCTCACAGAATGGGACCGCCGAGTGCTGAAGCGCGCAGCGCGTCAAAAAATAATCTGTCCTCGGTTGCAATACACACCACCGAGTTTCAAACTGCCTCTGGAAGCAACGTCAGCACAATAAATGTTTGTCGGGAGCTTCATAAAATGGGTTTCCATGGCCGAGTAGCCTCACACAAGCCTAAGATCACCATGGGCAATGCCAGGCGTCGGCTGGAGTGTTGTAAAGCTTGCCGCCATTGGACTCTGGAGCAGTGGAAACGTGTTCTCTGGAGTGATTAATCACGCTTCACCATCTGGCAGTCCGACGGACAAATCTGCGTTTGGCGGATGCCAGGAGAACGCTACCTGCCTGAATGCATAGTGCCAGCTTTTAAGTTTGGTGGAGGAGGAATAATGGTCTGGGGCTGTTTTTCATGGTTCGGGCTAGGCCCCTTAGTTCCATTGAAGGGAAATCTTAACGCTACTGCATACAATGACATTCTAGACGATTCTGTGCTTCCAACTTTGTGGCAACAGTTTGGGGAAGGCCCTTTCCTGTTTCAGCGAGGTCCATACAGAAATGGTTTGTCGAGATCGGTGTGGAAGAACTTGACTGGCCTGCACAGAGTCCTGACCTCAACCCCATCGACACCTTTGGGATGAATTGGAACGCAGACTGCGAGCCAGGCCTAATCACCCAACATCAGTGCCCGACCTCAGTAATGCTCTTGTGGTTGAATGGAAGCAAGTCCCCGCAGCAATGTTCCAACATGTAGTGGAAAGCCTTCCCAGAAGAGTGGAGGATGTTATAGAAGCAAAGGGGGGACCAACTCCATATTAATGCCCATGATTTTGGAATGAGAGCAGGTGTCCACATACTTTTGGTCATGTAGTGTATATAACTCCTGACCCCACCGCTAGCCTGGTCCCTGATCTGTTTGTGCTATTTTGCAACTACTGTGGAGATTGGCAAGACAGCACAACTACAGTGGGGAGAACAAGTATTTGATACACTGCCTATTTTGCAGGGTTTCCTACTTACAAAGCATGTAGAGGTCTGTAATTTTTATCATAGGTACACTTCAACTGTGAGAGACGGAATCTAAAACAAAAATCCAGAAAATCACATTGTATGATTTTTAAGTAATTATTTTGCATTTTATTGCATGACATAAGTATTTGATACATCAGAAAAGCAGAACTTACTATTTGGTACAGAAACCTTTGCTTGCAATTACAGAGATCATACGTTTCCTGTAGGTCTTGACCAGGTTTGCAAACACTGCAGCAGGGATTTTGGCCAACTCCTCCATACAGACCTTCTCCAGATCCTTCAGGTTTCGGGGCTGTCGCTGGGCAATACGGACTTTCAGCTCCCTCCAAAGATTTTCTATTGGGTTCAGGTCTGGAGACTGGATAGGCCACTCCAGGACCTTGAGATGCTTCTTATGGAGCCACTCCTTAGTTGCCCTGGCTGTGTGTTTCGGGTCGTTGTCATGCTGGAAGACCCAGCCACGACCCATCTTCAATGCTCTTACTGAGGGAAGGAGGTTGTTGGCCAAGATCTCGTGATACATGGCCCCATCCATCCTCCCCTCAATACGGTGCAGTCGTCCTGTCCCCTTTGCAGAAAAGCATCCCCAAAGAATTATGTTTCCACCTCCATGCTTCACGGTTGGGATGGTGTTCTTGGGGTTGTACTCATCCTTCTTCTTCCTCCAAACACGGCAAGTGGAGTTTAGACCAAAAAGCTCTATTTTCGTCTCATCAGACAACATGACCTTCTCCCATTCCTCCTCTGGATCATCCAGATGGTCATTGGCAAACTTCAGATGGGCCTGGACCTGCGCTGGCTTGAGCAGGGGGACCTTGCGTGCGCTGCAGGATTTTAATCCATGACGGTGTAGTGTGTTACTAATGGTTTTCTTTGAGACTGTGGTCCCAGCTCTCTTCAGGTCATTGACCAGGTCCTGCCGTGTAGTTCTGGGCTGATCCCTCACCTTCCTCATGATCATTGATGCCCCACGAGATGAGATCTTGCATGGAGCCCCAGACCGAGGGTGATTGACCCTCATCTTGAACTTCTTCCATTTTCTAATAATTGCGCCAACAGTTGTTTCCTTCTCACCAAGCTGCTTGCCTATTGTCCTGTAGCCCATCCCAGCCTTGTGCAGGTCTACAATTTTATCCCGGATGTCCTTACACAGCTCTCTGGTCTTGGCCATTGTGGAGAGGTTGGAGTCTGTTTGATTGAGTGTGTGGACAGGTGTCTTTTATACAGGTAACAAGTTCAAACAGGTGCAGTTAATACAGGTAATGAGTGGAGAACAGGAGGGCTTCTTAAAGAAAAACGAACAGGTCTGTGAGAGCCGGAATTCTTACTGGTTGGTAGGTGATCAAATACTTATGTCATGCAATAAAATGCAAATTAATTACTTAAAAATCATACAATGTGATTTTATGGATTTTTGTCTTAGATTCCGTCTCTCACGATAAAAATGACAGACCTCTACATGCTTTGTAAGTAGGAAAACCTGCTAAATCGGCAGTGTATCAAATACTTGTTCTCCCCACTGTAGATCTGGGATCAGGCTATGCTAATTCATCGTAGCTCCCTAGACAACTCATTTCCTGGTTAGCCTTTTAGGACGTATTTCTTGCCTCGTCATCCCTCCCTGCTGGTATTAGACTGCCCGGTGATATGTTTATATGGGCTGATCCATTCCAGCCTCAGACCCAGGAACATGGCAGGGTTAGAGCGGCTATAGCTCCATTTAGCTAGCTCCTTTAACTAAAGGAGCACTGGGCTTCAGATCTCCACTGATATACGGTCACACTCAGTGACTCTGCCAAACACACAAATATAAATACATATACCGTATACAGACACATTCATAGGCAGGAACACAAACAGAAACAAACACACTGACGCACAAACACACACTGACGACACACAGACACACACTTACACAGACAGACAGACAGACAGACAGACAGACAGACAGACAGACAGACAGACACACACACACACACACACAAATACAATTTTAGAACGTCTCTCTTTCTAAAATGGTCTCCCTTGCTAGCGGTTATAACACCTCATAGTTGATTTGTCGAGCAACTAAAATTAAATGGTCACCATGACACGACTGCGTTTTCGAGCCAGTCCAGAAACATTTACAGTCATTTAGCAGACACTCTAATCCAGAGCGATTTACAGGAGCAATTAGGGTTAAGTGCCTTGCTCAAGGGCACAACGACAGACTTTTCACCCAGTCGGCTCGGGGATTCAAACCAGCAACCTTTCGGTTACTGGCTCAACGCTCTTAACCGTTAGGCTACCCTGCCTCTGAATGTCCGACACAGCCCTCCATTGTATTTGTATTTATTATGGATCCCCATTAGCTGCTGCCAAGGCAGCAGCTACTCTTCCTGGGGTCCAGCAAAATTAAGGCTTTTATATACAATTAAAAACATTACATGAAAGATTTCACAACAGGCCACTACTCTACTACCACATACAGTGGGGAAAAAAAGTATTTAGTCAGCCACCAATTGTGCAAGTTCTCCCACTTAAAAAGATGAGAGAGGCCTGTAATTTTCATCATAGGTACACGTCAACTATGACAGACAAAATGAGAAAAGAAATTCCAGAAAATCACATTGTAGGATTTGTAATGAATTTATTTGCAAATTATGGTGGAAAATAAGTATTTGGTCAATAACAAAAGTTTCTCAATACTTTGTTATATACCCTTTGTTGGCAATGACACAGGTCAAACGTTTTCTGTAAGTCTTCACAAGGTTTTCACACACTGTTGCTGGTATTTTGGCCCATTCCTCCATGCAGATCTCCTCTAGAGCAGTGATGTTTTGGGGCTGTCGCTGGGCAACACGGATTTTCAACTCCCTCCAAAGATGTTCTATGGGGTTGAGATCTGGAGACTGGCTAGGCCACTCCAGGACCTTGAAATGCTTCTTACGAAGCCACTCCTTCGTTGCCCGGGCGGTATGTTTGGGATCATTGTCATGCTGAAAGACCCAGCCACGTTTCATCTTCAATGCCCTTGCTGATGGAAGGAGGTTGTCACTCAAAATCTCACGATACATGGCCCCATTCATTCTTTCCTTTACACGGATCAGTCGTCCTGGTCCCTTTGCAGAAAAACAGCCCCAAAGCATGATGTTTCCACCCCCATGCTTCACAGTAGGTATGGTGTTCTTGGGATGCAACTCAGCATTCTTTGTCCTCCAAACACGACGAGTTGAGTTTTTACCAAAAAGTTATATTTTGGTTTCATCTGACCATATGACATTCTCCCAATCCTCTTCTGGATCATCCAAATGCACTCTAGCAAACTTCAGACGGGTCTGGACATGTACTGGCTTAAGCAGGGGGACACAGCAGGATTTGAGTCCCTGGCGGCGTAGTGTGTAACTGATGGTAGGCTTTGTTACTTTGGTCCCAGCTCTCTGCAGGTCATTCACTAGGTCCCCCCGTGTGGTTCTGGGATTTTTGCTCACCGTTCTTGTGATCATTTTGACCCCACGGGGTGAGATCTTGCATGGAGCCCCAGATCGAGGGAGATTATCAGTGGTGTTGTATGTCTTCCATTTCCTAATAATTGCTCCCACAGTTGATTTCATCAAACCAAGCTGCTTACCTATTGCAGATTCAGTCTTCCCAGCCTGGTGCAGGTCTACAATTTTGTTTCTGGTGTCCTTTGACAGCTCTTTGGTCTTGGCCATAGTGGAGTTTGGAGTGTGACTGTTTGAGGTTGTGGACAGGTGTCTTTTATACTGATAACAAGTTCAAACAGGTGCCATTAATACAGGTAACGAGGGGAGGACAGAGGAGCCTCTTAAAGAAGAAGTTACAGGTCTGTGAGAGCCAGAAATCTTGCTTGTTTGTAGGTGACCAAATACTTATTTTCCACCATAATTTGCAAATAAATTCATTAAAAATCCTACAATGTGATTTTCTGGATTTTATTTTCTCAATTTGTCTGTCATAGTTGACGTGTACCTATGATGAAAATTACAGGCATCTCTCATCTTTTTAAGTGGGAGAACTTGCACAATTGGTGGCTGACTAAATACTTTTTTCCCCCACTGTATCTACAACACAAAATCCATGTGTACGTGTGTGTATAGTGCGTATGTTATCATGTGTGTGTATGTGTTTGCCTGTGTGTGTGTGTGTGTGTGTGTGTGTGTGTGTGTGTGTGTCTCTTCACAGTCCACACTGTTTTTTAAATCTGATTTTACTGCTTGTATGAGTTACTTGATGTGGAATAGAGTTCAATGTGGTCATGGCTCTATGTCGTACTGTGCGCCTCCCATAATCTGTTCTGGACTTGGGGACTGTGAAGAGACCTCTGGTGGCATGTCTTGTGGGTTATGCATGGGTGTCTGAGCTATGTGCTAATAGTTTAAACAGACAGCTCGGTGCATCCAACATGTCAATACTTCTCACAATTACAAGTAGTGATGAAGTCACTCTCCTCTACTTTGAGCCAGGAGAGATTGACATGCATATTATTAACGTTAGCTCTCCGTGTACATTTAAGGGCCGGCCGTGCTGCCCTGTTCTGGGCCAATTGTAATTTTCCTAAGTCCCTCTTTGTGGCACCTGACCACACGACTGGACAATAGTCCAGGTGTGACAAAACTAGGGCCTGTAGGACCTGCCTTGTTTATAGCGTTGTTAAGGCGGCAGAGCAGCACTTTAGTATGGACAGACCTCTTCCCATCTTAGATATTGGTGCATCAATATGTTTATTTATTTATTATTATTATATTTACCAATAAAAAGGGGTACATTTTACCACTTTTTCTCCCCAATTGGTAGTTACAGTTTTGTCCCATCACTGCAACTCCCGTACAGACTCGGGAGAGGGGAAGGTTGAGAGCCATGCGTCCTACGAAACACAATCCTGCCAAGGCGCACTGCTTCTTGACACACTGCTTGCTTAACCCGGAAGCCAGCCGCACCAATGTGTCAAAGGAAACACCGTACAGCTGGCGACTGAGGTAAGCATGCAGGTGCCCGGCTGCCACAAGGAGTCGCTAGAGTGCGATGGGACAAGGATATCCCAGCAGGACAAACCCTCCCCTAACCCGGACGACACTGGGCCAATTGTGGGCCACCTCATGGGTCTCCCGGTGGCGGCCGACTGTGACACTGCCCGGGACCGAACCCAGATCTGTAGCGACGCCTCTAGCACTGCGATGCAGTGCCTTAGACCGCTGCGCCACTCGGCAGGCACGCATCAATATGTTTTGACCATAACTCTTTCTTGGTCTATGTTTCTCTCTCTGTCGCTCTCTTTTACTTGGTATCTGTCTCTGGTTCTCTCTCTATCTCTCTTTCTCTCTGTCTTTCTCTCGCTCTTTCCCTCTCTGTCTTTCTGTCTCTCTTTCCCTCTCTGTCTTTCTGTCTCTCTCTTCCTTTCTCTTTCTGTCCATCTTGGACAGACTCCGACCTGTGTTCACAGTCTAGTGTATCTACTGTACCTACTGTACAAGGCAGTAAAAATCTGCCCACATTATCTCACGGTCTATTGTCTTTTGTGAGAAGACATGATGGTTTTATCATCCTCTGTCTCGGAGGAAGGGAAGAGGTTGAGGAGGTTTGTTGGTCTGGGCTGAGAGGAAGTTGAAGCGGCTCGGTCTGTCGGTCCGTCCACCATATATTCCCTCCAGTGATCTGAGGCTGCTGACCCTTGGTAGCCTTCCTCTGTGGTCAGCCCTCAGAAAGGCTAGAGCTGCTGGATGTGGACCCAGTGACCCAGGCTACATCCCAAATAGCTCCCTATTCCCTATATAGTGCACTTATTTTGACCAGAGCCAATAGAGCTCTGGTCAAAAGTAGTGCATGGAATAGGGTACCATTTGGGACACACACCCAGCTACTACTGCCAGCAGCTCTCCAACCCTTTGGACCTGAAACTGGCAGCCATAGAGATACATTAAATTATTTAATTCTATGTTGGCAGCAGGACGGTGGGGTGGACATGGACAGAACGAGCCCTAGAGACGCTGTGCATGCTGTTTCCATGTCAACCAGTCAGTTAGTGTCCATGCCATGGCATGTCTCCCTCTCTATGATCATAGCAGGCCAGGTAAGGGTGACCGTTTACATTATGGGGAGAGAGGGAGAGAAAGAAAGAGAACAAGAACAAGAGAGAGACAGACAGACCAAGATGGACAGAAAGAGAGAGGAAGAGAGAGATAGGGACAGAAAGACAGAAAGGGAAAGAGAGAGAGAAAGACACAAAGAGAGAGAGACATAGAGAGAAAATCAGAGACAGAAAGAGAAACAGACACCAAGAAAGAAACAGAGACCAAGAAAGAGACAGAGATCTCAGAGTCAGAGCCAGCATCAGGTCTCATCCCTCTCTTCAGTCTCCTCTCAGTTCTGGCCATCAGCAGAAGTCCTTGGCCATCCCCTTGGTCTGTAGTCAGGCCCTCAACGGAAAATCTGCTTTTATTCATACAGATAAAATGCACATGCCCTATGTATTAAAATGACATAAAATATCAGAACCGATCTGGTTCGGCAAAGAGGTCCTCGATTTACTCTCTGAAAGAAGACAAAATGTCATTGCTTTGGCTAGAGGGAAAGGTAAGATACCCTTCTCATGATCCTTTTACTTATTATACTGCTATTACTAGGAATAGGAATATGGACATTGCATTACCATATTACAGTATATCTCTGATTATATCAGAATGTTTGGGGCTCATATTAAGTGTCAGACACATTTTAAAACATACATGAATGTATTACAGGTTAAACAATAGACAAGTATACGGCTCTGTTAAAACAATGAAAAGTCTGTTCTCCAGAAGTCTAGATGGGACAATGGATTATTCTAACAGACCAGAGCTGCTGCCTCTAGCATTCTCACTGAAAGAAATACAGCAGGACGAGAATAAAATACCGCTGTGACATTTTCACCAAACAAGGTTTTTCTTTCTTTTAATAGCTGGGATCTGATGATTTAAAGCTCTGCCTGTCAATCTCTATAAAGGTTTACAGAAAGGATTTTGGCAACTGGACATATTCCAAGCAGGTAACAAAGGGAAACGTTGAGGTTGTATTTGTGTTACCTGAGTGAACTATAGGTCTAATAGAGGTATTATAGGCCAGAGCAAGTGTCGAAGGTCTGCCGTGTTTGTGACAACTAGCGCTTACTGTTCATAGGAGTCTCACTGAGAGCAGAGAGAGACTTTCACCCAAAAGTCATACAACGGTCGATAGCATGGGCTTTGACTTCTGAAGGCTCTCTGTCTGACCTCTCACCCCACAGGATGGTCATCATCATGTATGATGGCACTGCTTCCCTACAGCTTCGTCACTAACCTTTACACATTAATAACTGAGAGCCTGACAATAAAACATATTTTTCTTATTGAGTTGAAAAGAAAACCATATCAGAGATCTCAGTGATGTTGTCAGTAAATGACTGGGATGGGGTCAGACTGACTTGAATACAGTATGTCAGTATATCAGTGCGGTGAGTCATTGAAAGTGTGTAATCATTTCATGCTTTAAGGATGACTTTAAGAATAGCTGCTGAGCCTCTGACATAGTGACGGTACAACTCAGTGATGGCTCAGTGAAGGATGTTTTGAGTTAGAGCTGACCTGCTGTGTGCAACCCTGTCCTTTTCCAGAGCCCTGCTGTGCTTTGCTGCGCTGTGTGTTGCGTTAGGTCATGGTGAACACAGAGGTGTGTGTGGAGTAACACCTCAGAGTGGGTCTGAGGCTGTGTCCCAGATGGCTCCCTATTCCCTTTATAGTGCACTACTTTTAACCAGGGCCCATAGGGCTCTGGTCCAAAGTTGTGCACTATATAGGGAATAGGGTGCCATTTGGGACACATTCTGAGCTGAGTGGAACAGACACACTGAGGGAGAGATGGAGAAAGAGAGAGCAGACAAAAGGCAGAGAGCAGCCCGGAGCCCTGCGGGGCCGAGGCAGATGCCCCACTGAGCCACCCGCCGATCTGATCTGCACCTGCGCCCGCCCGGCCTACACACACATACCCTCCTCCTCTCCCCGCCCCTCTCACAGCCCTGTTTGACGGCGACCTTCAGCACCGGTGCGTGGAAAGCCTCCACACCTCCAACATCACAGCCAGACTCTCTCTCCTTCTTTCTCCCCCCTCTCTCTCTGTTTCCCCCTCTCCTCTCTTTCCTCTCTCATTCTCACTCTCTCCGCCCCCCTCTCTCTCCCTCTTCTCTGTCTCTCTATCCCCCCTCCCCTTCTCTCCTCATCGGCCCAGCTTGTGGTTGTGACCCGGGTTATGGCCCGTAGTGTGGCCCCACGGAGGGAGAGACGACCTGGCGGGGGCTGGGAAAGCCATCAGCCGTCGCACGCCGGCACCACTACGGCAACACGCTTCGACTAATTGGTTTCACGTGGGGCCCGGCAGTGAGCTGTGACTGGCTGGTGTGTAAAGGTGTGTAACACACACAAGCACGCACGTATCCAGACATGCACCCACAAGCAGACACACGCACGCACACGCACACACACACACACACAAACACACACACACACACACACACACACACACACTAGCCTGCAGCAGAAAGGTGTGTGTAGTAAAGATGACATCACCACCACCACCACAGCTAGCTCCCCCAGAGCCCCAGATAGTCTATGTTATTCCTTTAGGTGGGCTTCAGGGAGGAATAAACTGTTAGGGTCTCTGATAACCTCCCTCCTGTTAACCAGCAGCTAGGCCATTTGGTACTCTAACACTGCTGGATCACCTTTGATCCCACCTTATAACGTCACATTACACACACGTACGCACTCACTCACCACGTCACTTTTACAGAAGACGTCTGAGTGGGAAGTTAGCTTCCAATGCAATTAACCACCCATTAACCATTCTGTGGATTTTTTTCATTTTTTTAAAGTTAGAAAAAAAGTTGATATTCTAAAACACTGCCTGTTTTACCGGAGCATTTTACTTTAAACTTAAAGTGTGTTTCAAGGCTTCTCTGTCACTGTGACATTTTTTACAAGGTGAAACATTTAAAGGTTTCTTCTCTTGGCAAAGGTTTATGTTGATGTGTCTTACCGAGAATGGCTTGGCGGATCCCTTGTCATCCTTGCCTGAGATGACCTTAGCATTCCTTCTGGTCTCCCGCAGGCGCTCGATGGGCGGCGGCTTCACAAACACCACGTAGGGTTTAAACTCTGCCGTCCTCAGGTGCTTTATCGTCTGCAACACACAGACGAGAGAGAAATAAACACAGTTAGAAAAAGGAACTATTGATTTATTTAGGGGTAAAACAATTCATACAGTTTTAAACAATTAAAAAGTACAAAGAATCCCAGAGGATGACACATCGTCCAATTCCTCGACCAAGGAAGGTGCTCTATGGGTGAGGGGTTATTAGTCTTCAAACAACGAGGACCTTGAATCACAAAGAGTGCCTCGGTCCTCCCACATTAGTCAGGAGAGTAGAGGATACGACTGGGTCTTGTTGATCTATCTGGAGATATCACATTGTGAAATTAGTCACAGATCTCAGTCTGTCTAGCTAGTCTGTCCCAGCACTGAGGCAATGACACATTACAAGGCTGGGTCGCGTTGACACGTAGCACGCAGCGAGTGTGTGTGTGTACTGAACCGCAGCAGAGTGGCGTGTGAACCAGCGCTGGTCTGCTTCCTCTGTACCCGATACCAGGGTCTCTCGCTGTGTTCTGGGAAGCGGGTCCAAAGCCCCAGGCAGATACAAAGGTGGTGCCCCAAATGGCACCCTTTACCCTATCTAGTGCACTACTTTTGACCATTGGACCATGGTCAAAAGTAGTGCACTAAATAGGGAAAAGGGTGCCATTTGGGACGTAGCCGAAGACATGAGCGAAATACTACCATTAATCTCCATCACAGAGAGAGAGGAGAGCAGAGGAGAGGAGAGGAGCAAAGGAAAGCTTTCATCAGGAGCTCAGACAGTCAGCAGGGGACCAGACAACATCACTCGCTCTGCAACAACACTGCTCTGATATGAAACTCATGTGATCGACTACTGAGCGGGGTAAAGAGCCAGAATGGAGCACGCACACACACACAGACCTGTACTACTCAACACCCTGGCACAAGTGCACACAGATCCACACACACACACAAAAGGGGCTACCAAGGGGCTCAGTTAACTGCTTTCTACTTGGTCAGGGAGAGACGGTTTGAAAACATGCCAGCAAACTATATAATCGATATAATAGTGTATTTCTTATCATTATCTAGTCAGATTTAACAAACAGAGGACACCTATGAGGCAGAGGCAGGTCTGAGTGTGAGTGTAGGTGTGTGTATGTGAGTTAGGGTTGGGGCAGGGTGCTAGGCCTGGCCTGGGATAATAGGATTCTAGCCCTGGTGGTTTGTGGGGACTCAGCGACATACAGGCCACTTATGAGAGGCTGTTCACCACCACCCAGACACATAAGCCAAAGAGAAAATCTTCAAATAAGGACAATTAGCGATAAAATCTGCAAAAAAGCCAATTTCAGCCGGGTTTGGTTGGCAACCCAGTAAGCAGTCAAGGCCTCCAGAAAGCCGGCGCTGCTCTGAAGCCCTCTGAAGGATGAGATTCCTCTAGGAGATAGGCAGTGAGTGTGCCGAAGGGATATAAATATAGAGGAGAGAAGGATAGAAGGATGAAGGGAGGGATGGAAAGACATAGGGAGTGAAAATGAAGGGTAGAGTGGTAGAGTACTTGTGTCACTGACATGACACAGAGGATGGAGGGAGGGAACGTGAAGGGTAGAGTACAGGCAAAGAATGAAGGGATGGAGGGTAGAGGGAAAGTAAGGGAAGGATGTATGTGTGTCGGGGACTTGTGTGACTCACATGAGGCTGAACGTCCAGCAGGCACACCTTGTTCTTGGACAGGACAGAACGCACAGAGTCCAGACTGGTCCCATAGTAGTTCCCGTTATACTCACCATGCTCTACGAATCTACAGAGAGAGAGGGAGGGTGGGGTAGAGAGAGGGGGGGAGATAGAGGGGGAGAGAGAGAGAGAGAGAGAGAGAGAGAGAGAGAGAGAGAGAGAGAGAGAGAGAGAGATTAGATTAGAACAACTTGAATGTCTTCAAAGAGGCAATTCATTTTGTAACACACAAATCCACATAGAGACAGAGAGAGAAAGTCATATAGAGAGAGGGATGAGGGGAGTGAAAAAGCAGAATAGCGGGTCAGTTAGTAAAGGTTTCACTAATATCGTTTAGAAGTACAGGCTGGGATTAACATTAAGATTCATGTCAAATAAAACCAATTTATCATTCACCTACCCTGAGGACTAACATACTGTATTACAATCTCATTCTAAGTTCACTCCATTCTTATTTATATATACAGTCGTCGTCAAAAGTTTTGAGAATGACACAAGTATTGGTCTTCACAAATTTGCTGCTTCAGTGTTTTTAGATATTTTTGTCAGATGTTACTATGGTATACTGAAGTATAATTACAAGCATTCCATAAGTGTCAAAGGCTTTTATTGACAATTACATTAAGTTTATGCAAAGAGTCAATATTTGCAGTGTTGACCCTTCCTTTTCAAGACCTCTGCAATCCGCCCTAGCATGCTGTCAATTAACTTCTGGGCCACATGCTGACTGATGGCAGCCCATTCTTGCATAATCAATGCTTGGAGTTTGTCAGAATTTGTGGGTTTTTGTTTGTCCACCCGCCTCTTGAGGATCGTCCACAAGTTCTCAATGTGATTAAGGTCTGGGGAGTTTCCTGGCCATGGACCCAAAATGTTGATGTTTTGTTCCCCGAGCCACTTAGTTATCACTTTTGCCTTATGGCAAGGTGCTCCATCATGCTGGAAAAGGCATTGTTCGTCACCAAACGGTTCTTGGATGGTTGGGAGAAGTTGCTCTTGGAGGATGTGTTGGTACCATTTTTATTCATGGCTGTGTTCTTAGGCAAAATTGTGAGTGAGCCCACTCCCTTGGCTGAGAAGCAACCCCACACATGAATGGTCTCAGGATGCTTTACTGTTGGCATGACACAGGACTGATGGTTGCACTCACCTTGTCTTCTCCAGACAAGCTTTTTTCCGGATGTCCCAAACAATCGGAAAGGGGATTCATCAGAGAAAATGACTTTACCCCAGTCCTCAGCAGTCCAGTCCCTGTACCTTTTGCAGAATATCAGTCTGTCCCTGATGTTTTTCCTGGAGAGAAGTGGCTTCCTCGCTGCCCTTCTTGACACCAGGCCATCCTACAAAAGTATTTGCCTCACTGTGCGTGCAAATGCACTCACACCTGCCTGCTGCCATTCCTGAGCAAGCTCTGCACTGGTGGTGCCCCGATCCCGCAGCTTAATCAACTTTAGGAGACGGTCCTGGCGCTTGCTGGACTTTCTTGGGCACCCTGACGCCTTCTTCACAATAATTGAACCTCTCTCCTTGAAGTTCTTGATGATCTGATAAATGGTTGATTTAGGTGCAATCTTACTAGCAGCAATATCCTTGCCTGTGAAGCCCTTTTTGTGCAAAGCAATGATGATGGCACATGTTTCCTTGCAGGTAACCATGGTTAACAGAGGAAGAACAATGATTTCAAGCACCACCCTCCTATTAAAGCTTCCAGTCTGTTATTCTAACTCAATCAGCATGACAGAGTGATCTCCAGCCTTGTTCTCGTCAACACTCTCACCTGTGTTAACGAGAGAATCACTGACATGATGTCAGCTGGTCCTTTTGTGGCAGGGCTGAAATGCAGTGGACATGTTTTTGGAGGATTAAGTTCATTTTCATGGCAAAGAGGGACTTTGCAATTAATTGCAATTCATCTGATCACTCTTCATAACATTCTGGAGTATATGCAAATTGCCATCATAACAACTGAGGCAGCTGACTTTGTGAAAATTAAGATGTGTCATTCTCAAAACTTTTGACCATGACTGTACTATCCAAACACACATGCGCAGCAAACGCACACACAATTCTGACTGAGATTCCGTTCAGAATAAGGATATTATAAAAGCCTACAGTACCGCAGGGACTAGGGATTACTCTTTCAACCACTGACAGATCCTCAGATAGCATTTTTTCAGTACAACACAAATCCAGACATTTTGGCACAATAATCCTTTATACTGTATAATCTTCTATGTTACACTTTAAATCAGTAACACCTGTCTGTTTAAAATGTACAGAAGGTGAATGCCAGCAGGGTGTGTGTGTGTATGTGTATGTGTGTGCCTCACTAAGCCTAGGCTTCCAGAGAGAAGCAATGGAAGAAGGCAAACAAACAGTTTTCCACCGCCTAATATCTCTCTGCTTCAAATTGATCACCGTCATAATACACCGCCCCACCGTGTATTTTTTTGATGAAAAAGAGAAAGACAGAAGTAAGAGAGTGGAAAGAATGTCTACATTTCTAAAAACAAGACAGTTTGTGTGTTGTGTGTGTTGGTCGACTCTGTGTGTGTTGGTCGACTCTGCGTGCGTTCCAAATGGCACCCTAGTCCCTATACAGTGCAGTACTTTTGACCAGGGCCCATATGGCTCTGGTCAAAAGTAGTGCACCATCTAGTGAATAGGGTACCATTTGGGACCACCCTCAAACTGGTCCTGATTATCTTCTTTTTTATTTTTTATTTATTTATGTCTGTACTACTGTACTTAAAAAACACAATTTATAGTAATTGCCCTTCTGTAAGAACATTTTATTCAGCTTCAGAAAAGGAGCCTGTAGTCTAACAAGCTCTTATATTAGTTTATGGAAAAATTATTTAAAAGGCATACAGTAACCTATGTTTAAAAAGGCATGCCATAGCCATACACTATACTTGCTATACTGTTTGTTGTCACAAGTTCTGCTACATAGATTGGGAAAGCTACTGTGGACAAGCTAGCATGCCAGGAGAGGTTCAGCTAAATTGGGACTGTATGGATGCTATCCATTTTTAGCAGGGAACAGGGCTTTCCTTGGGAACGTTACACCCCACTTTCACGCACCACTACCGACCGTGGTCCATTTCTCAAGGAGGTTTTCCCTACTGGTACTGAGAGAGAGAGAGAGAGCTTCTGTCTGTGAGTGCACATTGTTCTGAGGGCATGCGACGAGGCGCAACGTAAACAAGTCCATCTCACTCTTCTCCTCTGTCCAGCGCCTTATAATTTGTGCCTGTCAGCTGATATGTGTGTGTATGTGTAGTGTCCCTAGCGTTGCAGCCACATCGCAGTCTCCCCATTCACCCCTAACTCTAAACTCTGCAAAAAAACATCCAATGCCGTGCCCCATCACCAACCACAGCTGAACCAATACAACAACCAAGTAAATAAAATTGTATTTGTCACATGTGCCGAATACAACAGGTGTAGTAGACCTTACAGTGAAATGCTTACTTACAAGCCCTTAACCAACAATGCAGTTTTAAGAAAGAATACCAAAAGAAAAAAATCACACAAAAAAATACAATATAAAATAATAAGAAATAAAGGTAACAAATAATTAGATGCAGCAGTAAAAATAACAATAGCGAGGCTATATAAAGGGGGTACCGGTAACGGGTCAATGTGCGGGGGCACCGGTTAAATCAAATCAAATTTTATTGGTCACATGCGCCGAATACAACAGGTGCAGACATTACAGTGAAATGCTTACTTACAGCCCTTAACCAACAGTGCATTTATTTTAAACAAAAAAGTAAGAATAAAACAACAACAAAAAAGTGTTGAGAAAAAAAGAGCAGAAGTAAAATAAAGTGACAGTAGGGAGGCTATATATACAGTAAAATAAAGTGACAGTAGGGAGGCTATATATACAGGGGGGTACCGTTGCATAGTCAATGTGCGGGGGCACCGGCTAGTTGAGGTAGTTGAGGTAATATGTACATGTGGGTAGAGTTAAAGTGACTATGCATAAATACTTAACAGAGTAGCAGCAGCGTAAAAAGGATGGGGTGGGGGGGCAGTGCAAATAGTCCGGGTAGCCATGATTAGCTGTTCAGGAGTCTTATGGCTTGGGGGTAGAAGCTGTTGAGAAGTCTTTTGGACCTAGACTTGGCACTCCGGTACCGCTTGCCGTGCGGTAGCAGAGAGAACAGTCTATGACTAGGGTGGCTGGAGTCTTTGACAATTTTGAGGGCCTTCCTCTGACACCGCCTGGTATAGAGGTCCTGGATGGCAGGGAGCTTTGCCCCAGTGATGTACTGGGCCGTACGCACTACCCTCTGTAGTGCCTTGTGGTCAGAGGCCAAGCAGTTGCCATACCAGGCGGTGATGCAACCAGTCAGGATGCTCTCGATGGTGCAGCTGTAGAATTTTTTGAGGATCTGAGGACCCATGCCAAATCTTTTTAGTCTCCTGAGGGGGAATAGGCTTTGTCGTGCCCTCTTCACGACTGTCTTGGTGTGTTTGGACCATGATAGTTCGTTGGTGATGTGGACACCAAGGAACTTGAAGCTCTCAACCTGTTCCACTACAGCCCCGTCGATGAGAATGGGGGCGTGCTCAGTCCTCTTTTTTTTCCTGTAGTCCACAATCATCTCCTTTGTCTTGGTCACGTTGAGGGAGAGGTTGTTGTCCTGGCACCACACGGCCAGATCTCTGACCTCCTCCCCTATAGGCTGTCTCATCGTTGTCGGTGATCAGGCCTACCACTGTTGTGTCGTCGGCAAACTTAATGATGGTGTTGGAGTCGTGCCTGGCCATGCAGTCATGGGTGAACAGAGAGTACAGGAGGGGACTGAGCACGCACCCCTGAGGGGCCCCCGTGTTGAGGATCAGTGTGGCAGATGTGTTGTTACCTACCCTTACCACCTGGGGGCGGCCCGTCAGGAAGTCCAGGATCCAGTTGCAGAGGGAGGTGTTTAGTCCCAGGATCCTTAGCTTAGTGATGATCTTAGAGGGCACTATGGTGTTGAATGCTGAGCTGTAGTCAATGAATAGCATTCTCACGTAGGTGTTCCTCTTGTCCAGGTGGGAAAGGGCAGTGTGGAGTGCGATAGAGATTGCATCATCTGTGGATCTGTTGGGGCGGTATGCAAATTGGAGTGGGTCTAGGGTTTCTGGGATTATGCTGTTGATGTGAGCCATGACCAGTCTTTCAAAGCACTTCATGGCTACAGACGTCAGTGCTACGGGTCGGTAGTCATTTAGGCAGGTTATCTTAGAGTTCTTGGGCACGGGGACTATGGTGGTCTGCTTGAAACATGTTGGTATTACAGACTCAGTCAGGGACATGTTGAAAATGTCAGTGAAGACACTTGCCAGTTGGTCAGCACATGCTCGGAGTACACGTCCTGGTAATCCGTCTGGCCCTGCGGCCTTGTGAATGTTGACCTGCTTAAAAGTCTTACTCACATCGGCTACGGCGAGCGTGATCACATAGTCGTCCGGAACAGCTGGTGCTCTCATGCATGCTTCAGTGTTGCTTGCCTCGAAGCGAGCATAGAAGTGGTTTAGCTCGTCTGGTAGGCTTGTGTCACTGGGCAGCTCGCGGCTGTGCTTCCCTTTGTAGTCTGTAATAGTTTTCAAGCCCTGCCACATCCGACGAGCGTCAGAGCCAGTGTAGTATGATTCAATCTTAGACCTGTATTGACTCTTTGCCTGTTTGATGGTTCGTCGGAGGTCATAGCGGGATTTCTTATAAGCGTCCGGGTTAGAGTCCCGTTCCTTGAAAGCGGCAGCTCTACCCTTTAGCTCAGTGCGGATGTTTCCTGTAATCCATGGCTTCTGGTTGGGGTATGTACGTACGGTCACTGTGGGGACGACATCATCGATGCACTTATTGATGAAGCCAGTGACTGATGTGGTGTACTCCTCAATGCTGTCTGAAGAATCCCGGAACATGTTCCAGTCTGTGCTAGCAAAACAGTCCTGTAGCTTAGCATCTGCGTCATCTGACCACTTTTTTATTAGCCGAATCACTGGTGCTTCCTGCTTCAGTTTTTGCTTATAAGCAGGAATCAGGAGGATAGAGTTATGGTCAGATTTGCCAAATGGAGGGCGAGGGAGAGCTTTGTATGCGTCTCTGTGTGTGGAGTAAAGGTGGTCTAGAGTTTTTTCCCCTCTGGTTGCACATTTAACATGCTGGTAGAAATGAGGTAGAACGGATTTAAGTTTCCCTGCATTAAAGTCCCCGGCTACTAGGAGCGCTGCATCTGGATGAGCGTTTTCCTGTTGATTAATGGCCTTGTACAACTCATTCAGTGCAATCTTAATGCCAGCATTGGTTTGTGGTGGTAAATAGACAGCTATGAAAAATATAGATGAAAACTCTCTTGGTAAATAGTGTGGTCTACAGCTTATCATAAGATACTCTACCTCAGGCGAGCAAAACCTTGAGACTTCCTTAGTATTTGATTTTGTGCACCAGCTGTTGTTTACAAATATACACAGACCGCCGCCCCTTGTCTTACCAGAGTCTGCCGTTCTGTCCTGCCGATGTAGCGTATAGCCTGCTAGCTGAATGTTGTCATTGTTGTCGTTCAGCCACGACTCCGTGAAACATAAGATATTACAGTTTTTAATGTCCCGTTGGTAGGATAACCGTAATCTTAAATCGTCCATTTTATTCTCAAAAGCTTGAACGTTGGCTAATAGGATTGATGGGAGAGGCAGTTTACTCGTTCGCCGTCGGATCCTTACAAGGCACCCGGATCTGCGTCCACGATATCTCCGTCTCTTCCTCACGCGAATGACGGGGATCTGGGCCTTGTTGGGTGTCTGTAGAATATCCTTCGCGAACGCCTCGTTGAAGAAAAAGTCTTCGTCCAATACGAGGTGAGTAATCGCTGTCCTGATATCCAGAAGCTCTCTTTGGTTATAAGAGACGATGGCAGAAACATTATGTACAAAATAAATTACAAATAACGCGGAAAAACACACATAATAGTACAATTGGTTAGAGGGCTGTAAAACGGCAGCCATCTTCTTCCGGCGCTGTAATGGTTAGTCGAGGTAATTGAGGTAATATGTACATGTAGGTAGAATTATTAAAGTGACTATGCATAGATAATAAACAGAGAGTAGCAGCAGCGTAAAAGAGGGGGCAATGCAAACAGTCTGGGTAGCCATTTGATTAGATGTTCAGGAGTCTTATGGCTTGGGGGTAGAAGCTGTTTAGAAGCCTCTTGGACCTAGACTTGGCGCTCCGGTACCGTTTGCAGTGCGGTAACAGAGAGAACAGTCTATGACTAGGGTGGCTGGAGTCTTTGACAATTCTTAGGGCCTTCCTCTGACACCGCCTGGTATAGAGATCCTGGATGGACGGAAGCTTGGCCCCAGTGATGTACTGGGCCGTACGCACTACCCTCTGTAGTGCCTTGCGGCCGGAGGCCGAGCAATTGCCATACCAGGCAGTGATGCAACCAGTCAGGATGCTCTCGATGGTGCAGCTGTAGAACCCTTTGAGGATCTGAGGACCCATGACTAATCTTTTCAGTCTCCTTAGGGGGAATAGGTTTTGTCAGGCCCTCTTCACGACTGTCTTGGTGTGCTTGGACCATGTTAGTTTGTTGGTGATGTGGACACCAAGGAACTTGAAGCTCTCAACCTGCTCCACTACAGCCCCGTCAATGAGAATGGGGGCGTGCTCGGTCCTCTTCTTTTTCCTGTAGTCCACAATCATCTCATTTGTCTTGATCACGTTGAGGGAGAGGTTGTTTTCCTGGCACCACATGGCCAGGACTCTGACCTACTCCCTATAGGCTGTCTCGTCGTTGTCGGTAAATCAGGCCTACCACTGTTGTGTCATCGGCAAACTTAATGATGGTGTTGGAGTCGTGCCTGGCCATGCAGTCATGAGTGAACAGGGAGTACAGGAGAGGACTGAGCATGCACCCCTGAGGGGCCCCCGTGTTGAGGATCAGCGTGGCTAATGTGTTGTTACCTACCCTTACCACCTGGGGGCGGCCCGTCAGGAAGTCCAGGATCCAGTTGCAGAGGGAGGTGTTTAGTCCCAGGGTCCTTAGCTTAGTGATGAGCTTTGAGGGCACTATGGTGTTGAACGCTGAGCTGTAGTCAATGAATAGCATTCTCACATAGGTGTTCCTTTTGTCCAGGTGTGAAAGGGCAGTGTGGAGCGCAATAGAGATTGCATCATCTGTGGATCTGTTGGGGCGGTATGCAAGTTGGAGTGGGTCTAGGGTTTCTGGGATAATGATGTTGATGTGAGCCATGACCTGCCTTTCAAAGCACTTCATGGCTACAGACGTGAGTGATATGGGTCGGTAGTCATTTAGGCAGGTTACTGGGCACAGGGACTATGGTGGTCTGCTTGAAACATGTTGGTATTACAGACTCAGACAGGGAGAGGTTGAAAATGTCAGTGAAGACACTTGACAGTTGGTCAGCGCATGCTCGGAGTACACGTCCTGGTAATCGGTCTGAATGTTGACCTGTTTAAAGGTCTTACTCACATTGGCTATGGAGAGCGTGATCACACAGTCATCCGGAACAGCTGATGCTCTCATGCATGTTTCAGTGTTACTTGCCTCGAAGCGAGCATAGAAGTAATTTAGCTCGTCTGGTAGGCTCGTGTGACTGGGCAGCTCGCGGCTGTGCTTCCCTTTGTAGTCTGTAATAGTTTGCAAGCCCTGCCACATCCGATGAGCATCGGAGCCGGTGTAGTATGATTCAATCTTAGTCCTGTATTGACGCTTTGCCTGTTTGATGGTTCGTCTGAGGGCATAGCGGGATTTCTTATAAGCTTCCGGGTTAGAGTCCCGCTCCTTGAAAGCAGCCACTCTACCCTTTAGCTCAGTGCGGATGTTGCCTGTAATCCATGGCTTCTGGTTGGGGTATGTACGTACAGTCACTGTGGGGACGACGTCATCGATGCACTTATAGATGAAGCCAGTGACTGATATGGTGTACTCCTCAATGCCATCGGAAGAATCCCGGAACATATTCCAGTTTGTGCTAGCAAAACAGTCCTGTAGCTTAGCATCTGCTTCATCTGACCATTTCTTTATTGACTGAGTCACTGGTGCTTCCTGCTTTAGTTTTTGCTTGTAAGCAGGAATCAGGAGGATATAATTATGGCCAGATTTGCCAAATGGAGAGCGAGGGAGAGTTTTGTACGCATCTCTGTGTGTGTGGAGTAAAGGTGGTCTAGAGTTTTTTTTCTCTCTGGTTGCACATTTAACATGCTGGTAGAAATGAGGTAAAACGGATTTAAGTTTCCCCTTCTTTAAAGTCCTAGGAGCGCCGCCTCTGGATGAGCGTTTTCCGGTTTGCTTATGGCCTTATACAGCTCGTTGAGTGTGGTCTTAGTGCCAGCATCGGTTTGTGGTAGTAAATAGACAGCTACGAAGAATATAGATGAAAACTCTCTTGGTAGATAGTATGGTCTACAGCAGGGGTGTCAAACTCATTTTAGCTCAGGGGCCACATGGAGGAAAATCTATTCCCAAGTGGGCCGGACCGGTAAAATCATGGTATATATAACTTAAAAACAACAACCTCAGATTGTTTTCTTTGTTTTAATACTATCAACATAAAACATAAAGCTGGAGCCTGAGGACAGTGTGTCCAAAATAGTACAAGCACAACATCACTATTAATCATAAAACACATCAAGTTTATTTGAAAATTCTAAAGAAAAAGAACACACAAACACACAATGCCTCAGTGTTTCACAGATCACAGAACTATATCAGGGTGTCATTTCTCAGGCAGAAATGTAGATACAAATAATGAAATCCTGTTCCCCAAACAAGTGCAAGAACCACAGAGTCAAGAATAGGTTAAATATACAAATAAAATAAAATAAATTAAAAACAATAGCACATCAACATAAAAACATATAAACATAAAGCTGGAGCCTGAGGACAGTGTGTCCAAAAGCACAACATCACTATTAATCATAAAACACCTCAAGTTATTTGAAATTCTGAGGACAAACAACACACAAACACACAATGCCTCAGTGATTCACAGAAGTATATCACAGATCACAGAACTATATCAGGGTGTCTCACGTAGCACTTTAAGTGGGGTTGCATAGTTTATTTGACTCCTGATACCTGGCATCTTTTAGCTTTCACCAGCGCATCAATATCAGGCGTCACATCCTGAGTGGCAGCCAACTTCAGGATGTGATTCAAGTGCTTGTGCGTGAGCCTTGAGCGCAGCTTTGTTTTATTTATGCTCATTACAGAGAACTTGCTCACAAAGATATGTGGTTCCAAACATGCACAACAGTTTTGCAGCGAGGGCTGTCAAGTTGGGGTAACCTGGCAAGAGATTCTGATAAAATGTGTCCAAGCCAGCTGCGGCAAATTTGCCCTTCAAATCCGAGTCACACTGCAAGTATATTATTTCAAGTTGGATGCTGACGGGCAGATCAGAGGGATTCACGGTGAATGGCGAACAAAAAACTTTGAAGTCTTTCTCCAGTTCACCAAAAATCTGAAAGCGTTGCTCAAACTCCCTTAACAGTCCCGTTATTTTATATTTGAACCGCTTCATGTCTGCCACATGTTGGGTCGCGCACACATTTTTCAGACAGGGGAAGTGAGCTGCATCACCACCGGCGAGTTGCGTCTCCCACAATGACAGCTTCAACTTGAAAGAACGTATGCTGTCATAATACTGCGTGGCAACTTTGTTGCACCCTTGCAGCTGTTTGTTCAAGTTATTCAGGTGCTCTGTAACATCCACCATAAATGCAAGGTCCTGCATCCATTCTGCGGAATGAAATTCTAACACTGGTTTGCCCTTTTCTTCCATGAACTGTTCAATTTCTTCTCGTAAATCAAAGAAACGCCTCAGCACAGCACCTCGGCTTAACCATCTTACCTCAGTGTGGTATGGCAGGCCATAGATGTGGTCTTTCTCTCTGAGAAGGCTGTCAAACTGACGGTGATTCAGGCTTCTGGATCGGATGAAATTAACAGTTTGGATGACCACCTTCATGACGTTATCCATCTTTAATGACTTGCAACACAAAGCCTCCTGGTGCAAAATACAGTGAAAAGTCCAAAAATCACGTCCTCCATTTGCAGATTGCACTTTCTCTCTGAACTTTGTCACAACGCCTGCTTTTTTCCCGATCATTGAGGGCGCACCATCTGTAGCCAGGCTGACAGCGCGGGACCAGTCCACTCCGACCCTGTCCAGCACGCCGACGAGTGCAGTGAAAATATCAGCTGCTGTCGTTGTATCTGTCATCGGCACCAACTCCACGAACTCCTCGGTGACGGTCAATGTGTCATCAACTCCGCGGATGAAAATGGCCAGTTGTGCAACATCTGTAATGTCCGTGCTTTCATCAATTGCAACCGAAAACGCAATAAATGACTTTACTTTTTGCTTCAACTGGCTGTCCAAATCCACTGAAAGATCAGAAATCCTGTCTGCAACTGTGTTTCTTGTCAGGCTGATATTTGCAAAAGCCTGGTGCTTTTCAGGGCACACAATCTCTGCTGCCTTCATCATGCATGTTTTTACAAATTCACCCTCACTAAATGGTTTTGAAGCCACTGCGATTTCATTAGCAATGAGGTAGCTAGCTTTCACTGCAGCGTCACTGATGTCTCGGCTGTGAGTAAACACAGACTGCTGTTTCTTCAGACCCACCAACAGTTCATTCACCTTCTCTCTTCTCCGCTGTCCTTGAAAGTTGTCATATTTGTCGGCATGAAGACTCACATAGTGGCGACGAAGGTTATATTCTTTCAGCACTGCAACATGCTGTGAACACACCAAACATACAGCTTTCCCATTCAATTCCGTGAATAAATAGAAGGATGACAATTTTTCTTGGAACACTCTGCGTCCACTTTTCTCTTTTTTGACAGAGACATATTGGGGCAATGAGGGTGCCAAAGCACATAATGTTAAAAGTAGAAGCCGTAATAAATATCGCGGGCAAAACAAAGTAGCTCATCCGGACTGGCTGCACTTGCTTGACCTATTTGCTCTGCCCCGGTATAAACAGTTTGCTTGCTTAACACAATTGCTATTGTGCCATCCAGTGGACACAATTGGAACAGCAGTTTCTTTTATTGAAAAATTGCAGCTCATTTTTATTCTTTACAAAATCATCTCGCGGGCCGGATTAAACCCGTTTGCGGGCCTGATCCGGCCCGCGGGCCGGACGTTTGACACCCCTGGTCTACAGCTTATCATGTGATACTCTACCTCAGGCGAGCAAAACATTGAGACTTCCATAGATATCGTGCACCAGCTGTTGTTTACAAATATACATAGACCGCCACCCCTTGCCTTACCAGAGGCTGCTGTTCTATCCTGCCAATACATGGTATAACCTGCCAGCTGTATGTTATCCATGTCTTCGTTCAGCCACGACTCTGTGAAACATAAGATATTACCGTTTTTAATGTCCCGTTGGTTGGATATACAGTGGGGAAAAAAAGTATTTAGTCAGCCACCAATTGTGCAAGTTCTCCCACTTAAAAAGATGAGAGAGGCCTGTAATTTTCATCATAGGTACACGTCAACTATGACAGACAAAATGAGGAAAAAAAATCCAGAAAATCACATTGTAGGATTTTTTTATGAATTTATTTGCAAATTATGGTGGAAAATAAGTATTTGGTCAATAACAAAAGTTTCTCAATACTTTGTTATATACCCTTTGTTGGCAATGACACAGGTCAAACGTTTTCTGTAAGTCTTCACAAGGTTTTCACACACTGTTGCTGGTATTTTGGCCCATTCCTCCATGCAGATCTCCTCTAGAGCAGTGATGTTTTGGGGCTGTCGCTGGGCAACACAGACTTTCAACTCCCTCCAAAGATTTTCTATGGGGTTGAGATCTGGAGACTCCAGGACCTTGAAATGCTTCTTACGAAGCCACTCCTTCGTTGCCCGGGCGGTGTGTTTGGGATCATTGTCATGCTGAAAGACCCAGCCACGTTTCATCTTCAATGCCCTTGCTGATGGAAGAAGGTTTTCACTCAAAATCTCACGATACATGGCCCCATTCATTCTTTCCTTTACACGGATCAGTCGTCCTGGTCCTTTTGCAGAAAAACAGCCCCAAAGTATGATGTTTTCACTCCCATGCTTCACAGTAGGTATGGTGTTCTTTGGATGCAACTCAGCATTCTTTGTCCTCCAAACACGACAAGTTGAGTTTTTACCAAAAAGTTATATTTTGGTTTCATCTGACCATATGACATTATCCCAATCCTCTTCTGGATGCACTCTAGCAAACTTCAGACGGGCCTGGACATGTACTGGCTTAAGCAGGGGGACACGTCTAGCACTGCAGGATTTGAGTCCCTGGCGGCGTAGTGTGTTACTGATGGTAGGCTTTGTTACTTTGGTCCCAGCTCTCTGCAGGTCATTCACTAGGTCCCCCCGTGGGGTTCTGGGATTTTTGCTCACCGTTCTTGTGATCATTTTGACACCACGGGGTGAGATCTTGCGTGGAGCCCCAGATCGAGGGAGATTATCAGTGGTCTTGTATGTCTTCCATTTCCTAATAATTGCTCCCACAGTTGATTTCTTCAAACCAAGCTGCTTACCTATTGCAGATTCAATCTTCCCAGCCTGGTGCAGGTCTACAATTTTGTTTCTGGTGTCCATTGACAGCTCTTTGGTCTTGGCCATAGTGGAGTTTGGAGTGTGACTGTTTGAGGTTGTGGACAGGTGTATTTTATACTGATAACAAGTTCAAACAGGTGCCATTAATACAGGTAACGAGTGGAGGACAGAGGAGCCTCTTAAAGAAGAAGTTACAGGTCTGTGAGAGCCAGAAATCTTGCTTGTTTGTAGGTGACCAAATACTTATTTTCCACCATAATTTGCAAATAAATTCATTAAAAATCCTACAATGTGATTTTCTGGATTTTTTTTTCTCAATATGTCTGTCATAGTTGACGTGTACCTATGATGAAAATTACAGGACTCTCTCATCTTTTTAAGTGGGAGAACTTGCACAATTGGTGGCTGACTAAATACTTTTTTTCCCCACTGTAGGTGCTTGTAGTTCGTCTACTTTATTATCAAGAGATTGTAAGTTGGCCAATAGTATCGATGGCAAAGGAAGATTAGCCACTGGTCGCCGGCTCCTTACCAGGCATCCTGATCTCCTTCCGCGATATCTCCTTTTCTTTGTACTGCGAATGACAGGGATGAGGGCCCTGTCGGGTGTCTGGAGCAAATCCCTCTCGTCCGACTCAAAAAAAAAATATTCGTCCAGTTCAAGATGTGTAATCGCTGTTCTGATGTCCAGAAGCTCTTTTCGGTCATAAGAGACGGTAGCAGCAACATTATGTACAAAATAAGTTACAAACAATGCGAAAAAACACACAAAATAGCACGGTTGGTTAAGAGTCCATTAAACGGCAGCCATCCCCACCCTGGTCCCAGACTCCCTCGGCATGCACTGACACTCTATGCACACTCAGCGCCCCAGCCATCTTGTTGTGTTGTGTGTGTATGTGTGCGTGCGTGTGTCTTACTGTGTATGTCATGTGTTTTTTAGGGCGCGAGAAGGGCAGGAAGGCATCCATCACTAAGGGCGGGAAGGCATCCATCACTAAGGGCGGGAAGGCATCCATCACTAAGGATGTCGACTTCGGTTTCAATTTGTCTGCCCGCATAATGTTAGAGCGGCTCCCGGGTGTGAGTGTCAGGCAACGGGGCGCAGGGCCACCTCAAAGAAACACACACACACAGGGCAGAGAGGGGCCCTCTGACCTTGGGGCCCTTGTAAAGGGGGGCTTTGTTACAAAGCACCACCTCACACTCAGAGAGGGAGAGACATAGGGGAGAGCCCTGGTCTATTTACAGAGAACCCTGTTCACGTCAGCTGAGCTCCTTCCCCAGTCTGATTCTCAGTTACACTGCACATAGTGGCGGCGTAGGAGATGGCAGAATTTGGTTGATTCCAGAAAGAGATACTGGGAATCTCAAATATATAGTTATAGTTACATTACAGTTGTTGTGCCTGAGGGAATGGACGGATGCAGATAGTATGTATTTGATGTGGTGTGTTTTGTATTAGAGATGAGATTAGGGCTGGTTATAGATGTCTGCTGTTTAAGGTCGCTACTTACTTGTTGTTTTGGATGTCCGTCTCAAATATATTTTTGGAGATGAAGTGATACTCCACCCCGTCACTCTCCTGGTTCCTCTTCGGCCGGCTGGTGTCTGTAGTACAGGGAGAGAGGGGAGAAGGGGGGGGGGGGGGGGAGAAAGAAAGGGGGGGGGGGGGGGGGGGGAGAGGGATGGAGAGAGACATCACTACTAATCCAGACATTCTGAGTCATAGTTCTAACATGAATCCTTCCTTATTACCATCCCAGTAATAAGTCAGTAGTGTACACATTTGCTTGCACACACACAGACAAGCACATACAAGCATTCACACACAGGAGCAGTTCCATTAGATGGAGACTGAGAGGGTAACATAATTGAGTTGGGTAACTCTCATTAAGATCAGTTCCTACATTTACTTCCCCATAAACCTCTGCCATTAAAAGGGCGACACGTGGAGGGAGCGTGAGCGGAAACACTGTGTATGTGTGAGTGAGAGCAGCGAGGACTGGCCCGGCTCCAGTGGATTTGTGAGGGGCGAGAAGTCCCTCTGTGCCGTCTGTGGACGTTGAAACGCTGCTTGTTTAATGAGAGCTACAGGGGTCAGAGGTCAACTCCGTTACACTCCTCAGACTCCTGCATGCTCCAACCAGCTCCAAAATAAACTATTAAACTTTTATCACCGTTCCTGCAACCGCCATGCCAGGTTTACAGTTTTTTCCTCATTTTTTTTCTTCTAATTTGGCATGTGCCTGAGATGTGGCCCTTTCTGGGATGTGGCCTAAGTTGTCGGAACAGAGTGGAGGGACAGCGACTAACTTGTTATTTTTCCATACTGTATGTTGTTACAGTGGGGGAAAAAAGTATTTAGTCAGCCACCAATTGTGCAAGTTCTCCCACTTAAAAAGATGAGAGAGGCCTGTAATTTTCATCATAGGTACACGTCAACTATGACAGACAAATTGAGGAAAAAAAATCCAGAAAATCACATTGTAGGATTTTTTATGAATTTATTTGCAAATTATGGTGGAAAATAAGTATTTGGTCACCTACAAAAAAGCAAGATTTCTGGCTCTCACAGACCTGTAACTTCTTCTTTAAGAGGCTCCTCTGTCCTCCACTCGTTACCTGTATTAATGGCACCTGTTTGAACTTGTTATCAGTATAAAAGACACCTGTCCACAACCTCAAACAGTCACACTCCAAACTCCACTATGGCCAAGACCAAAGAGCTGTCAAAGGACACCAGAAACAAAATTGTAGACCTGCACCAGGCTGGGAAGACTGAATCTGCAATAGGTAAGCAGCTTGGTTTGAAGAAATCAACTGTGGGAGCAATTATTAGGAAATGGAAGACCTACAAGACCACTGATAATCTCCCTCGATCTGGGGCTCCACGCAAGATCTCACCCCGTGGGGTCAAAATGATCACAAGAACGGTGAGCAAAAATCCCAGAACCACACGGGGGGACCTAGTGAATGACCTGCAGAGAGCTGGGACCAAAGTAACAAAGCCTACCATCAGTAACACACTACGCCGCCAGGGACTCAAATCCTGCAGTGCCAGACGTGTCCCCCTGCTTAAGCCAGTACATGTCCAGGCCCGTCTGAAGTTTGCTAGAGTGCATTTGGATGATCCAGAAGAGGATTGGGAGAATGTCATATGGTCAGATGTAACCAAAATATAACTTTTTGGTAAAAACTCAACTCGTCGTGTTTGGAGGACAAAGAATGCTGAGTTGCATCCAAAGAACACCATACCTACTGTGAAGCATGGGGGTGGAAACATCATGCTTTGGGGCTGTTTTTCTGCAAAGGGACCAGGATGACTGATCCGTGTAAAGGAAAGAATGAATGGGGCCATGTATTGTGAGATTTTGAGTGAAAACCTCCTTCCATCAGCAAGGGCATTGAAGATGAAACGTGGCTGGGTCTTTCAGCATGACAATGATCCCAAACACACCGCCCGGGCAACGAAGGAGTGGCTTCGTAAGAAGCATTTCAAGGTCCTGGAGTGGCCTAGCCAGTCTCCAGATCTCAACCCCAAAGAAAATCTTTGGAGGGAGTTGAAAGTCTGTGTTGCCCAGCGACAGCCCCAAAACATCACTGCTCTAGAGGAGATCTGCATGGAGGAATGGGCCAAAATACCAGCAACAGTGTGTGAAAACCTTGTGAAGACTTACAGAAAACGTTTGACCTGTGTCATTGCCAACAAAAGGTATATAACAAAGTATTGAGAAACTTTTGTTATTGACCAAATACTTATTTTCCACCATAATTTGCAAATAAATTCATAAAAAATCCTACAATGTGATTTTCTGGATATTTCTTTTCTCATTTGTCTGTCATAGTTGACGTGTACCTATGATGAAAATTACAGGCCTCTCTCATCTTTTTCTCTCATCTTTTTAAGTGGGAGAACTTGCACAATTGGTGGCTGACTAAATACTTTTTTTCCCCACTGTATATGAGTGGCCAGTGGAGTTCATGGACAAACACCTACTGGGTCTGTTGCTCAGTTTGAAACCGGTAAATCGATCCTTCCCGAAAGAGAGGAGAGGAAGAACTGGACTCTGCAAATAATCAAGTAATCATCAACAGACTAGGCATTCAACTTCAGTAACAGTTGGAAAAAACTAAGAGGCCAGACTATTGTAAGATAACATATATTTATGCCTCCGAAACCGGAATGAGGAGTACACACTCACTGGCATAGTGCAGTTTCTCTGGACCCCCGCAAAGTCTGAGTTTGCCCCCCCATCTAATGCGTCAGCCACTCATAAAGTATAGACTACCGATCGCTTTCCATGGTTTTGAAATTGCGACGTCTACGTGGCTATCACATTATGTGGTGCTAGTGCTTGTAGTAGCATATAGCTTTGCTTTAATGGATTTCATTTTTATTTGGTAGTCATTTTCTCATGTTAAGCCTAACGTTTATGTTTCACAAAGCTATAGGCCTACGCTGTTGCAATGCTGCTATTTAGAATGCTGGCTGGCGACACTAATGTATTTACTTGTTGAGTAATTAAAGTGGGACATTTTTACATTGCAGATTGTAAAATGAATTGTCGATGCAACAGCATACTAATCAGTAACCATTAACCAATTTATTTATTTTTGTATATACAACTGTCCTGCAGGCCTATAGCCAACCTTCGCCATCCTTGCGCTCTCTCACAGCTTGAATAGAAAGTTTGTGCTGCGTAAAACCAGTAAATGAATGCCAAATAATACAATCAATCCACCATCAACACAATAGTTTACTAGGGATTGTTTCATTATGCAGACAATGCAGTCTAGCTTACTAGTCTATCTATAGCTATATACAGTATTTAGCTGGTAGCCTATTTCTATTACACATTGGAACTCGGACTCCACGCTGTCAGGGATATCCGTATCATACCTCGTAGGCTAACCAGTGTTCACAGAAAGGGGGTCGCTCTTATGAGCGCCGCTGGGTCTGGCAGTCATCAGCTTGGTTTTCTGGGAGAGGGGAGGAGGAGGGCCGGCACTCTCACTTGAGGAACTGTCACTATTCTCAAGGGGAGGAAGAAGAGGAGGAGCAAGGTCACTGTCATTGCCGGTTCCGGGCGGTGAGGTCTCTGTTGGGACTCGGAGGCTGCTCGTGTTAGCTGCTGCATAAGTAGGCCTACTAGCTTCCACCTGTGATGGTGATTCGTGAGTTGAGGACGAGGTGGTAGCTTTGCTGATCTTCAGTAGCTTGGCACGAGCTTGATCAAATAAAGCTTATTTGCGGCATTTTTTGTGCATCACTTGGTCTTGCCTTTTGTTTATCCATCTTGAATAATGCACTCACTCTCCATTCGAGTCCGACCTCATTCACGTAACTTTAAAAAAAACTTGATAGCCAATTAGGTGAGGAGGCTGAGGCGGGCTGCCACCGGCGCCGCTGAGAAATAGGCTAATTAGATGCATGAAAACGATATTGTCTGTCTGACTAACCTACTACCCCTGTATACTGAACAAAAATATATGTAAAGTGTTGGTCCCATGTTTCATGAGCTGAAATAAAAGATCCCAGAAATGTTCCATACACACCACAAAAAGCGTATTTCTCTCAAATGTTGTGCACAAATTTGTTTACATAGCTGTTAGTGAGCATTTCTCCTTTGCCAAGATAATCCATCCACCTGACAGGTGTGGCATATCAAGAAGCTGATTAAACAGCACGATCATTACACAGGTGCACCTTGTGCTGGATACAATAAAAAGCCACTCTAAAATGTGCAGTTTTGTCACACAACACAATGCCAGAGATGTCTCAAGTTGAGGGAGCGTGCAATTGGCATGCTGACTGCAGAAATGTCCACCAGAGCTGTTGCCAGATAATTGAATTTCTGCACAAGCTACAGACAACGAACACAATTGCATTTTATTAATGGCAATTTGAATGCACAGAGATACCGTGACGAGATCTTGAGGACCATTGTCATGCGATTCATCCGCCGCCATCACCTCATGTTTCAGCATGATAATGCACGGCCCCATGTGACAAGGATCTGTACACAATTCCTGGAAGCTGAAAATGTCCCAGTTCTTCCATGGCCTGCATACTCACTAGACATGTCACCCATTGAGCATGTTTGGGATGCTCTGGATCGACGTGCACGACAGCGTGTTCCCGCCAATATCCAGCCACTTCGCACAGCCATTGAAGAGGAGTGGGACAACATTCCATAGGCCAAAATCAACAGCCTGATCAACTCTATGCGAAGGAGATGTGTCGCGCAGCATGAGGCAAATGGTGATCACACCAGATACTGACTAGTTTTCTGATCTACGCCTTTACTTTTTTTTTAAATGTATTTGTGACCAACTGATGCATATCTGTATTTCCAGTCATGTGATATCCATAGATTAGGGCCTAATGAATTCATTTCAATTGACTGATTTCCTTATATGAACTGTAACTCAGTAAAATCTTTGAAATTGTTGCATGTTGCTTTTATATTTTTGTTCAGTGTAAATTGGACAACACAAACACTTTACTTGCTACATGGGGAAATAAAAAAGGAGGGTTACTGTCAAAATGATTTATTAAAATACATCATAAAATGTAGACATTGGTGTGAGATGACGGGCGCATGGGCCCCCAGAGCTCGTGGGCCCCCCCGCCTTGCGTGGGCTGCAGGGGCTTCCGCTACGCCAGTGCTTTCAGTACATATAGACAAATTAAATCCATATTATTTAGCATCTGCTTAGTGGCATAGGACATATTTACAGTGCAACAAAGGAATCTGAAATGAATTTCATTCCCCAATCATGGAAAATATTTGTCAGTGGTACTGGCCTCAAATCAAAATGTTTAACCCCTATCCTAATGGCTTATTGCAATAATTTTTGTGTTACTGAATGGCTGGCTGAAGGCTGGTTTACATTTTACACACACAGGGAGGTTAGAAAAAGCCTTAACTTCAGATATATATATACAGTGGGGTAAAAAAGTATTTAGTCAGCCACCAATTATGCAAGTTCTCCCACTTAAAAAGATGAGAGAGGCCTGTAATTTTCATCATAGGTACACGTCAACTATGACAGACAAATTGAGGGAAAAAAATCCAGAAAATCACATTGTAGGATTTTTAATGAATTTATTTGCAAATTATGGTGGAAAATAAGTATTTGGTCACCTACAAACAAGCAAGATTTCTGGCTCTCACAGACCTGTAACTTCTTCTTTAAGAGGCTCCTCTGTCCTCCACTCGTTACCTGTATTAATGGCACCTGTTTGAACTTGTTATTAGTATAAAAGACTCCTGTCCACAACCTCAAACAGTCACACTCCAAACTCCACTATGGCCAAGACCAAAGAGCTGTCAAAGGACACCAGAAACAAAATTGTAGACCTGCACCAGGCTGGGAAGACTGAATCTGCAATAAGTAAGCAGCTTGGTTTGAAGAAATCAACTGTGGGAGCAATTATTAGGAAATGGAAGACATACAAGACCACTGATAATCTCCCTCAATCTGGGGCTCCACGCAAGATCTCACCCCGTGGGGTCAAAATGATCACAAGAACGGTGAGCAAAAATCCCAGAACCACACAGGGGGACCTAGTGAATGACCTGCAGAGAGCTGGGACCAAAGTAACAAAGCCTAACATCAGTAACACACTACGTCGCCAGAGACTCAAATCCTGCAGTGCAGACGTGTCCCCCTGCTTAAGCAAGAACATGTCCAGGCCCGTCTGAAGTTTGCTAGAGTGCATTTGGATGATCCAGAAGAGGATTGGGAGAATGTCATATGGTCAGATGAAACCAAAATATAACTTTTTGGTCAAAACTCAACTCGTCGTGTTTGGAGGACAAAGAATGCTGAGTTGCATCCAAAGAACACCATACCTACTATGAAGTATGGGGGTGGAAACATCATGCTTTGGGGCTGCTTTTCTGCAAAGGGACCAGGACGACTGATCCGTGTAAAGGAAAGAATGAATGGGGCCATGTATCGTGAGATTTTGAGTGAAAACCTCCTTCCATCAGCAAGGGCATTGAAGATGAAACGTGGCTGGGTCTTTCAGCATGACAATGATCCCAAACACACCGCCCGGGCAACGAAGGAGTGGCTTTGTAAGAAGCATTTCAAGGTCCTGGAGTGGCCTAGCCAGTCTCCAGATCTCAACCCCATAGAAAATCTTTGGAGGGAGTTGAAAGTCCGTGTTGCCCAGCGACAGCCCCAAAACATCACTGCTCTAGAGGAGATCTGCATGGAGGAATGGGCCAAAATACCAGCAACAGTGTGTGAAAACCTTGTGAAGACTTACAGAAAACGTTTGACCTGTGACATTGCCAACAAAGGGTATATAACAAAGTATTGAGAAACTTTTGTTATTGACCAAATACTTATTTTCCACCATAATTTGCAAATAAATTCATAAAAAATCCTACAATGTGATTTTCTGGATTTTTTTTCTCATTTTGTCTGTCATAGTTGATGTGTACCTATGATGAAAATTACAGGCCTCTCTCATCTTTTTAAGTGGGAGAACTTGCACAATTGGTGGCTGACTAAATACTTTTTTTCCCCACTGTATATTATTTTATTAACAAAAGGGGGTAATGCTTTTTTGGCTTTTAATCTAAAACAACAGCAAGTGTTAAATATATCCATCTGTAGTCCATACGTTGGCAGTGATCAAATAAAAATGGGGAAAAGAGATACTTTCCAATACCCTTTTCCCTCTCAATGAAACACAGAGGTCTAGCACAGTATACTGTATGTCATCATCTATAAGGGGTTAGACTATGTCTGGGGCCTATTAGACATATTTGTGAACAATTAACAGCAGGAATTATGGGGAAAAGAGTGACTGCGATGGGATTTTAATACCAGTGACATTTCAAGTGTCAGACGTAGAATGGGACACATCCATTATGCCACGCTGCATGTTACAATCATGGCAATTAATATCAACAGTTTCCCTTTTTCCTCTCCTCCTCGCACATTTGCCAGCTAGTCTGCAGTAAATACGCAATTCCTCTCCTTAAATACATAAATCAAACCATTTAATGTGTTCCTTGGTTAGGGCTTGTGGGCTCAGAAATAGTTTTTTGCTCCTCCACGCTGAAAAAACCCCTAGAAAAAGTTACAAACTCAAAAAACTCTAGCAGCGGTGTGAGTCAAAGTCACAAGCATCATGGTGCTGGATGGTGTCCAGAATTATGGCAAGCTGTCATTTAGTTCTTATAGACGGAGGGAAAGGGGGAGAGAGAGAGGGAGCGAGAGAGGGGGATAGAGGGTAAGGGAACATGGTCGGGGAGAGAGAGTTGGAGGGGGAGAGTGAGGAGGGAGAGGAGAGAGAGAGAGGAAGGGAGCACAGTGGTGGTGCCAAAACATGAGGCAGTGGAATGGCATTTCTTCAGGAAGTAGAAAATAAAGCACCATTTCCTCCATCACTCTGGCCTTGTCATACGGGCCGTGAAAAACAGACAATTACACAGTTAGGAGGAGAACCACTCCACTCGCCTGGGTCGGAGAGTGTGTGTGTGAGAGAGAGAGTGTGTGTGTGTCTGCCTGGAGGCCTGGGGCCTTGAGATGCACAGTCGTCCAGCCTGAGAGCAATGCCTTGGTGTTAGTCACCCCCAGACAGCTCAGTGTTTGTGAGTGTGTCTGTGTGTGAGTGTGTGTGTGCCTCCGTGCATGGGTCTATGGCCCTTCACCCTTATCAACACCCACGAATGCGAAAACAAAACTGTCAGCAGAACGCTAAACACCCTTCATCCAGGGTGATTGTCCGATTTCTTACCAGTTTAAAAATCACAGGGGGCATTTGGCCTCAGTTTAGAATCTAACCTGGCACCATGTACGTTCAGTTTACACTACCAGCCAGAAACTAGACAGAGTGTCCGTCCCAAATGGTACCCTATTCCCTATACACTGAGTGTACAAAACATTAGGAACACCTTCCTAATATTGAGTAGCACCCCCTTTGCCCTCAGAACAGCCTCAATTAGTCGGGGCATGGAATACAAGGTGTCAAAAGCTATGTTGACTCCAATGCTTCCCACAGTTGTGTCAAGTTGGTTGGATGTCCTTTTGGTGGTGGACCATTCTTGATACACATGGGAAACAGTTGAGCGTGAAAAACTCAGCAGCTTTGCAGTTCTTGACACACTTAAACCGGAGCACATGGCACTTAAATATTTTGTATTGCCCATTCACCCTCTGAATGGCACACATACACAATCCATGTCACAATTGTCTCAAGGCTTCAAAATCTTTCTTTAACCGGTCTCCTCCCCTTCATCTACACTGATTAAAGTGGATTGAACAGATGACATCAATAAGGGATCATAGCTTTTGGCAAGCAGCATACCACACTGCATCCCACTGCTGGCTTGCCTCTGATGCTAAGCAGGGTTGGTCCCTGGATGGGAGACCAGATGCTACTGGAAGTGGTATTGGAGGGCAAGTAGGAGACACTCTTTCCTCTGGTAAAAAAAAAAGATCCCAGGGCAGTGATTGGGGACATTGCCTTGTGTAGGATGCCGTCTTTCGGATGGGACGTTAAACAGATATCCTGACTCTCTGTGGTCACTAAAGATCCCATAGCACTTATCGTAAGAGTAGGGGTGTTAACCCCGATGTCCTGACTAAATTCCCAATCTCGCCCTCATACCATCATGGCCACCTAATCATCCCCAGCTTCCAATTGGCTCATTAATTCCTGTAACTATTCCTCAGGTCGTTGCTGTAAATGAGAATGAGTTATCAGTCAACTTAACTAGTAAAATAAAACAATTTCACCTGGTCAGTCTATGTCAAATATTTTGTACACAGCTTTATCTGCCCTGCTCAAAAGTAATGCACTACATAGTGAACAGGGTGTCATTTGGGATGCACCCAGAGCAACTTGTCTCCATAACCATCTGATACAGACCAGAGCTTCTATTATTATTGATTACAAAGACAAGGGCATCCATCCTGTTGTCTGTCTGCCTGCCTGTCTGTCTCACTGTCTGGGGATGGTAGGAGAGGCTGAGGAGGAAACCAAATGACTACTTCAGACCCTAAAACCATCTGCCAATATATGGATCAGAAACATATGGAGGAGAAGAGGTCTAAACTCAGACTGACCACAACCGAAGAGAACCCCCCCCCCCCCCCCCCCTCAACACACACACACTCCTGGTCTGGCAGAGAGGTTCTAGTCTACGGGTCAGCGGCGGGTGGACACACACTCCTCCACCAGTCTGGGTCAGCGGCGGGTGGACACACACTCCTCCACCAGTCTGGGTCAGTGGCGGGTGGACACACACTCCTCCACCAGTCTGGGTCAGCGGCGGGTGGACACACACTCCTCCACCAGTCTGGGTCAGCGGCGGGTGGACACACACTCCTCCACCAGTCTGGGTCAGCGGCGGGTGGAAACACGTGTGTATGTGTGTGTGTGTGTGTGTGTGTGTGTGTGAGTGTGTGTCTAATTGCAACTACGGGTCACCAGCAGGTAGACTTACGCGGCACGGTAACGCTGAAGTGTTGGGGGTCAGAGATCAGCAGCTTCCTCTTCAGCTCATTTAGACCTACCCCCGCGGGACCTAGAGAGAGACAAAGAGAAAGAGAGAGCAAGAGAGAGAGGCAGAGAGGGACGGAGGAAGGGAGGAAGAGAGAGAAGGAGTTTAGCATCATTAAAACAACATCAGTCATGCAGTCATCACTGCCTCCCCATAATAAAGATGGCCTAGCGAGAGGCCAGGCCGGAGAAGAGAGGCAGTGTGGAGGCCAGGTCCAGGACGGGACGCAGCGTAGCGGAATGCTTTCCGTCCCATACGCCAATGACAGACACTGATAGATGGAGCTCAGGTCAAGTTTCAGCACCAACCATTTGTGTGCTGGTGTTTACAGACCTAGGCAGCCCCACACACATACAAACACCTTGGTCCACGGTTTGGAACTGAGAGGGCCAGATTGTGAAACTCACTGACCGAGACCTCTGTGCTCTCACTACTGTAAATATGACTGGGGTGTAGTGAGAGGAGGAGAGGAGCGAGGGAGGGAGAGAGAGGAGTGCAGGACTAAAGGGGCCTGCCAAGAGAGCACTTTGTTGTGTTTCCCTGAACAGCCTGAAAAATCAACAAGGATCTGTCCCAGTGGGCAGCTGGGTTTTCCATCACATCTACTGGAGAGAGGGAGGGAGGAAGGGGAGGAGAGCAGTAGGGATGGAGTGAGGGAGGGATAGGGCGAGAGAGAGAGAGAGAGAGAGAGAGAGAGAGGGTGATAGGGATGGATGGAGGGAAGGAGAAAGATTTGTCTGCGGCTCCAGAGCCTTGCGCCTTTTCCAAAACACCAACCCTGGCGCTCCCACCTCTGACCTCTCCCCCTCTCTCTCTACCCCCGGTCTCCCTCTCCACCCTCCTGAAAAGCTATACGATATGACTTCAGCAGGAATGGCTAAGCTGATATATGAGGCTAATTCAAACAGACTCCATATCGATGTCTTCAAATAGTGTGGACAAGAATCAATTACGGAAGTACAAGGTTCCATGCCCCTGGTTCTAGAAGCGTTACCACGGCAGCTAGCTCCACAGCAGCTCCCTACAGTCTGCCTGTAGAAAGGCACAAAGGCAGGGTTGATCCTGGACGGAATTCCTGACATGGTTGTCGTTCTGGGCAGGCACTACGAACGCATCAGGCCCTATTGGAAATTCATTTTCGCAGGCAAATGTGTTTAGCAGACTGCCACCTAAAACAAATGGACATTGAGTTCACTCACTGATGTGGATGAGGTGGAAAAAGAGAGCGGGAGAGAGAGAAAAAAAGAGTGAGATGGGGTTATAAGCTGAAGTTGAACACAAGCGCTGTACTGTTAGACATCAGAGTGTAGATCCTAATTTCCCTGTCTGTTTGTCTCAGTCCTATCTGGTGTGTTCACCTACACCCCCCCCCCCCTCCCCATCCAGAGAGGTTTTAAGCTGATGCAAACATAGACTGCCTTTTAGAGCCTGTGTGTGTGTGAACGAGACAGAGAGCCACCTCAGGCCACACAGATAAAGTCTTTCTCTGCACGCGCACACACACACAGACACACAAACAGGCCTGAATGATGCCCTGATGCAGACAGACAATAACACTCGTAACACTCTCTAGTCCTACGCTGCTTCCCAAATGGCATCCTATTCCCTATGAGCCCTGGTCAAAAGTAGTGCACTACATAGACAATAGAGTGCCATTTGAGACACAGCCCTAGTTTACCGCTTGGCCACACATGTCCTCCGTCACATGGTCCCTGTAAGTGATAAAAGCTGTTTCCTCAGCACATTCATCCTCCATTCCCTGTGTAAAAAATAAGAAAAGAAACAAAAAAATGAGAAATCGACCAATAACGCGGGCCGCCGGGCTCTAGCAAAGTGCGGTCGCCATCTCACATAAACAGCACATGGCCGCCTGAAGACAGCAATCAATCGTTCAGGAGAGTTTTTAGAGAAAAAGTCCAAAAGGGTCTTGACGCTCCTCGCTGCGTAGATTTATTAAGACGAGGAAACACAGTTAACTTTTTACATTTGTTTTGAGAGACCACGAGGAATTAGACTGTGCTGTTTAAAGAATGATGTGTGTGTGACTGTGCTGTCTAAAAAAGGATGTGTGTGTGTGTGTTTGGCGGCGGTGATCTGGCGTGTTGTTGTAGGTGTTAAAGGCGCTGGAGAGTACTAATACAGGCCTTTTATGACCCGTATCTCCGCACAGTGGTAAGACAGAGAAGCAGGCTGCAGGCCGCCATGCTACTACCCCCCAGCTCCCAGCGGCAAGGCCCCGAGTTTAGGTCTGGTTCCCAAATGGCAGTCTATTCCCTTTATAGTGCAATACTTTTGACCAGGGCCGATAGGGTAGTGCACTATAAAGAGAATAGAGTGCCATTTGGTACATAACCCCAGACACCAGAGTTTTTAGTTCTATCACGGTTGTTTGTCTGAAGAAGAGCGGAGTAGAGCTGAGCAGCGGTGGTTGTTGGCCCCTCGTCCCGGCGGCGTCAGGCCACACTACGAGCACCTCAATGTGGAATGACAAACGGCTCACGCTCCCTTACACTTCTACCTCTCTCATTACACTATTCTCACCTTCTACATCGCTCCCTCGCCAGGCACTTTCTGGCTGAGTCCCAAATGGCACCCTATACCCTTAATAGTGCACTACTTTTGAACATGACCTATAGGGAATAGGGTGCCATTTGGGACAGTCTCTCACTATCTCTACATCTGATGTACGGTGGAGGACATTCTTCAGAATGCATCGGAAAGCCATTAAGGCCTGTGGTGGATTCCATTTGCACTATCGTTCAGTACCGGACGCGCGCACACACACACAAACACAAGCTGCCTGTGAGGCCTACACTACACTGTGGTCTCTGGTCTGGTGCTTATTGTCAGAACTAGCAGAAAGAAACAGAGACTGCTCTATTGTGCATTGTTTGTTTTTAACAATCTCCAATACAATGGCAACCTTATAAAATAAAAAAGCCCCAATAAAAAAGCATATTTCTTTGCAATTGTTTCTGAATTATACTTGATTGTTATAGTGTGTTGAGTTGTGTTGTATTGCGTCTCTCCCCAAGCCATCAGGAAGGAGGGAACGTGGTGGGTCAGTGCTCCTGCCCTCATCTACCACGCTACAGGCAGGCAGGTTGCAGTGCCAGTAAAAGTGTCAGCCTGCATTACTGCCCTCATTAGAGAAACAGCCTTTAATATCTGAAGTCTTAATAACTTCCAGGCCAAACGCAGAGCACATCACAAAGAGTTAGAGCTGAGGGGGAGTGGAGGGGCGATGTGGATGGTGTGAGGCCTATCCAACCTCCACTGCCTCCTACGACCCAGCTAGACAGGGCAGGCAGGGCTAGGGTAACTTCAGTGTCCCCCTGCCTACCCTGCTCTGTTCAGCCCAATAAGCCTAGGACGACAACTATATGCTGAACAATATCATAAGGTCACTTCACCCTACTACTGAAAGCAAAAATATCTACACTGCGTAACCTTTTTCTTCTTATAAATGCATTACATCTCAGTCAATTTATTAAATTATTCCACTTACTGTAAGTATATCTATATCTAAACTAAATTGAGCTTAGCTTTACAGTAAAACAGGGAAGAATGTAGAGGCAAACAGATAAATAGGCTCTGATAAATAATCAGTTTAATTTGAGAAAACGTCAGTGGTTTTCAGTGAACTGTGTATGTGTAAAATATATTTTCATTGGCCCCACAGATAAGCATCTTGATTCGTCCTTTGAAATGCAATCTCTCGGTTACCGACATCCATTCTAATAAGAGTACGGAGGGTATAGGGTTTTACTTTGTTCGTTAACGATTATTCTTTACTTTACATCCACATTGATGAATAAATAACTAGAGGGATGTCGGATGCTCCAGGGACCTTCCTTCCAATAGGAAACAATGAGAAGAATACTGCGTTACGTTTGAGTGGAGTGTGGGTGTGTGTGTCAGCGGAGATGGAAAGAGGAATGGGGATGGGGCCAAAGAAAGCTCAGCACAGAAGACTGCATGGTCGTGTTTGGAGGACCTACACGCCGACTTCACTTTCCTCTGGACCACTAGGCGCCTGATGTTTAAAATGGAGAGAGATGGAGAAAGGGATGGAGGAAGAGAGAGAGAGAGTTCCTCATGAGTTCCTTATAAGAAAAAGTGAGAGAACTTCAGGGAGAAAAAAGAAAGGAAAGCATAAAGAAGGGAAAACATACATCTGATCTTTCCTTGGCCTTTGCTTTGTTAGGTGTGAAATTGTCCACAGGTTGTCGTCCAATTACAGAAGTGAATTGAAAATATTTACATTAGCGTGACAGAGGAGAGGAGAGAGAGGGCTGTGGCGGCTTCCACTGTGTTGCACAACCGGACATACTGCCTGGCAAGAAAATGGGCTAGCTAATTAGCAACACCCTATTGATGAAGTCATACCACTGTGTTTCACTATACCAAGGCCTGGTCAATAATGCTAAAACAGCCTTGCTGCAACACAAGCCTCTCTGTTTTTTCTGTTAATAAGAGCATCAAAAAGAAAGAGAGCAATATCGTCAGAATGAAGAATGATTCATATCCAGCTGCACCGATCAGTAGGACTTCTAACCTTGAGAAGAAAAAGCGATGTGTGAGGTATACATTCATTATTCGTGTCATTTGCAATAATAGTTCAATATTTCTATTCAGGTTTTAATTCTGTTGCACCTGGGCTTAACGTTATTGTTCCACCAGTCCGTTGGCACAATGCTTTTCTCAAAGCTACAAAAGAAACAATAAAAAAACGCGGCTAACTTCATTTCAAGATATTTGGCACTTTAAAAAGCCTTCTGGAGGACTTTGTAATACAGCCTTAAAGGCAACTGTTAACTATTCTGCAGTCTAAAGAGGGAAAATGAACATTGAGAGTCAGAGCAAGGTGCTGTAAATTAAAAGCACAAAATATGACCTGAACCCCCAGCCTGCCAGCCCTGTGCTGTAGATCTCTCTCTCTCTCTCTCTCTCTCTCTCTCTCTCTCTCTCTCTCTCTCTCTCTCTCTCTCTCTCTCTCTCTCTCTCTCTCTCTCTCTCTCTCTCTCTCTCTCTCTCTCCTCTCTCTCTCTCTCCTCTCTCTCTCTCTCTCTCTCTCTCTCTCTCTCTCTCTCTCTCTCTCTCTCTCTCTCTCTCTCTCTCTCTCTCTCTCTCTCTCTCTCTCTCTCTCTCTCCTCTCTCTCTCTCTCTCTCTCTCTCTCCTCTCTCTCTCTCTCTCTCTCTCTCTCTCTCTCTCTCTCTCTCTCTCTCTCTCTCTCTCTCTCTCTCTCTGGGGAAACCAGTTTTAGACTTAAACGATGGCCTCTGCATTGCCAATTCCAAAAGCCTAATAGTCCCCTGGTATCCCATGGTGGCAGTAGTCAGTTACTCACCGACTACAGCAGGACCACCAGCCCAGTCCCCTGCTCCCAATCCCCCAATGGTGGCAGTAGTCAGTTAGTCAGTTACTTGGCACCGCGCTCTGCCATGGCCTGTTTGTATGTGTGTGACTGTGTGTGTGTGTGTGTGTGCGTGTGTTACTCACCGACGAGGACTACCAGCCTGTGCTTGGCCCCACTCTGCCTGCGGTGGGGAGTCACCTCCTCGTAGGTGGGCACGTCAGCCATGTCGTACTGCTCACTCTTCTTACACTCATACATGGATTTGTTGGTCTTCTTGTCTCGCCTGCTGAGGCGGAAGCTCCGGCGAAAACCAGCTACAAATCAAAGAGAGATGGAGGGGGGAGCGAGAAAGAGAGAATAAGTTTGGTCAGTTAGTAAGGGGAAGAGAGGAGGCTGTGTGTATACAGTATGTACCAGTGCCCTCAGAAACTATTCACACCCTTTTACCTTTTCCACAATTTGTTGTGTTACAGCCTGAATTTAAAATTGATTAAATTGAGATTTTTGGGTCTCTGGCTTGCACACAATACCCCATAATGTCAAAGTGGAATTATGTTTTTACAAATTCATTGAAAATGTAAAGCTGAAATGTCTTGAGTCAATAAGTATTCAACCCATTTGTTATGGCAAGCCTAAATAAGTTCAGGAGTAAAAATGTGCTTTACACGTCACATAATAAGTTGCATGGACACACTCAGTGTGCAATAATAGTGTTTAATATGATTTTTGAATGACTACCTCATCTCTGTACCCCACACATACAATTATCTAGAAGGTCCCTCAGTCGAGCTGTGAATTTCAAACACAGATTCAACTACAAAGACCAGGGAGATTTTCCAATGCCTCGCAAAGAAGGGCACCTATTGGGAGATGGGTCAAAATAAACCTCCCTTTGAGCATGTCACTACAAAGATACAGGCATCTTTCCTAACTCAGTTGCTGGAGAGGACGGAAACCGCTCAGGGATTTCATCATGAGGTGACTTTAAAACAGTTACAGAGTTTAATGGCTGTGATAGGAGAAAACTGAGGATGGATCAACAATATTGTAGTTACTCCACAATTACTAACCTAACTGAAAGAGTGAAAAGAAGGAAGCCTGTACAGAAAACATGCATCCTGTTTGCAACAAGGCAATAAAGTAAAGTCAAAAATGTAGCAAAGCAATTCACTTTTTGTCCTGAATACAGTGTTATGTTTGGGGCAAATCCAATACGACACATTACTGGAGTACCACTCTCCATATTTTCAAGCATAGTGGTGGCTGCATCATGTTATGGTTATGCTTACACTTGTTAAGGACTGGGGAGTTTTCAGGACTTTAAAAAAAATTGAATGGAGCTAAGCACAGGCAAAATCCTAGAGGAAAACCTGGTTCAGTCTGCTTTCCACCAGACACTGGGAGATGAAATTACCTTTCAGAAGGACAATAACCTAAAACACAAGGCCAGTTGCTTACCAAGAATACAGTGAATGTTCCTCAGTGGCCAAGTTACAGTTTTGACTTAAATCTACTTGAGAATCTATGGCAAGACCTGAAAATGGTTGTCTAGAATTTTGAAAATAATATTAGCCAAATGTTGCACAATCCAAGTGTGGAAAGCTCTTAGAGACTTACCCAGAAAGACTCACAGCTGTAATTGCTGCCAAAGGTGCTTCTAGAAAGTATTGACTCAGGGGTGTGAATACTTATGTATGACTTATTTCATTTTTAATACATTTGCAAACATTTCTAAAAACATGCTTTGACTTTGTCATTATGGGGTATTGTGTGTAGATGGGTGAGATTTTTTATTTATTTAATCAATTTTGAATTCAGGCTGGAATAAGTCAAAGGGTATGAATACTTTCTGAAGGCACTGTGCCGTCTGTACAAAATGCCTGCAGATACAGATTAACATGTATTATTATTATTATTATTATTATTATTATCTTGGCATCAGTGCATTTCTGGTTTTATGTACGACAGATGTAACATATTGAGAATCATATCTGTGCTGTAGGTGAGAGTACTGAACACTAAGCCAAACGGTTTCTCTGGATCTAATGTGCGTCCCAAATGGCACCCTATTCCCTGTGTAGTGCACTACTTTTGACCAAGACCCATAGGGCTCCGGTCAAAAGTAGTGCACTATTGATTCCATTTTGGACACAGCCCGAGCACTCAAACACTTATGAACATTTTCCCCAAACGACATGCAACACATTTCAATCCTCTTCTCGCACGTACATAGCTATCTGTGCAGCTCATAGGATCATACGTAGCGTGGTCTAAAGCTTTAATGTCTTATTCTCAAAGACCATAAAAACATTATTGCCACATTCCTATGCATTTCTCCTCCCAGCCTCAGTTTATGCCATGTACCTCTGATGTAATTTCTCTCATGTCAGAGGAAGCAGCCAAAAAGACACCATGCCCTATCCCCTATGGGCCTGGGTCAAAAGTAGTGCACTATATAGGGAATAGGGTTCCATTTGGGGCACAGAGCGATGTGATTAATCCAAGCCTTTTGAACCTGTCTGGTGCGTTTTAAGCGCATTGACCTCTTCCTCCTTCTCCACTCTATAGGTCAAAGAGAGACTAAAAATGACAGGAGGGAGGGAGACCTGGGTTTCCATGTAATTCACTGCTTCTTTGTGAATTTACTGCCAGTGGCTTCATGCTTGTCCAGTTGACACAACTGCTAGGCTAGGATTTTTCATTCTTCTTAGACTATTTTGGGTAGATGGTGTGTGTGTGTATGTGTGTGTGAGTGTGTGTACAGTATGTATGTGTGTGTGTGTGTGTGTGTGTAAGGAAGTCTTTGTGGTGGTGGCATTCCATGGACATGCAGCAATCAGACATGACAACTGTCGTAAAGTGACCTAAACAAATGGTCCGTTTGGAATGCTCTACAGTACGGCAGTTTCAAACTAAAAGAAACGTATTCCTAATTTGAAGAGCACATCTTCATATTTCTGACAGATGCTGATTAAGCCAAAATCCCCAAACATAGGACTGAGGACACCTAATATCACGTTTCTGCACATGGAAGTAGGTCTCTCTCTCTCTTTTTCTTTCTTTTAAACAGTGATTAATGAACCCAGCTATATGATGCAAGATGCCCAAGTAAGATTAAGTCAGCATGAAAATTACGGACTGAAGAGAAGAAAAGAAAAAAAAAAAAAAACTTTGCCAATCCTTTAATACTTTCCATAACATGGAGAAACCGCGAGGCGCGCGGCGGGCGAGCACTGTGCAGATGTCCTACAAAAGAGAGAGAGCGTCTAGCTACATTCTTTGGAGCTTGTTCTTTTCCAAACAGTCACTTAATAAGGGATGGAGACGGAGAGAGACCTACGCTGTGTTACAAATGAAACACGCCGTAAGTCAAACGCTGTGCTAAAGCACAATTCTGCATGTGTGTATGTATGGCAATAAGGCATGTATCAGTGTATGTGTGTATGTGTGTGTAGGTGGGTGTGTATATACTGTATATACAACTATGTAACTGTGTGTGTGTGTACCCTAGCGTTGAGGTATTGTGTTACAGCTAACATTCAGGGCAGACTTTTTTCCATTGTAGGCAGGACAGCACGTTGTGGGTTAGGACTATGTTATCAGTGCCATTTCTCCTGCGGTGTATCCTTCTCATTCAAAACCCCCACTGCTCTGACCGAACCCCGGCCAGAAATAATTAGCCGTCTACTTACCACACAGTGGAAAAAATGCACTGCTGCTAGCTACATTACTGTAACAGCAAGCCATGCACATTGCCTTCATCATCATCAATGGTTAACATCACAGCAATACCCACAATACTATTATTAAGCCGGGTGGACAATATCAGCTAAGGTTGTCCGGTTGGGCCCTTGTGAAAAGTAGTGCACTATCTAGGGAATAGGGTGCCATTTGGGACACAGACACTGACTTCAGAGCGGGTTCAATCAGATCCAAAACCACCCCCCTTCCCCCTCCCAAGTGGATCGGTCTAATACTGTGGTCTGATTAGCGTGATGGTGCAGCACGAGTTGTTCCATCCGATTAGGGGGCCTTTCGGCACCCAGAAGGCGCCGGCGTTTCATTGGCTCTGTCAGAGGGAATCTCTTTGTTTTCCTTCAGGGAGGCAGGTGCACGGCATATCATTACCAGTCTCAGCTGCAGCCAGTCAATACACATCTCTGTTGCTGTAGTTGAAGGGCCCTCCGTAATCCCGGGCCCTTCAAAATCACTTAAACCCTTCTAGACAGCTCGATCTAAATAACAGAAAATAACTAACCTCCAACTCCTCTACTCTATTCGTGGCCAAGGATAAATAAATCAAAGGTTTGAGCATGCACGCGTGTACACGTAGACGGGCACACACACACACACTCTGCCACACCCACCCACCCTCAAACCCGAGCACACACACACACACACACACACACACACACACACACACACACAGCGAGCAGCCAAGCACTCATCATCTCCATTACTGATGGAGACAGGCTGGAAATTAATTCAATCCAGAATTAAAGAAATGAATGATTCAACCTTCTTGGTCTGGACCTGCCCCCAGCCATCTTGGTCATGAAACCACTGTTACTGTTAGAGTACAGAGAAGTGTGTGTGTTTGTGTGCGTGCGTGTGACTGTTATGGTACAGTCTTGACAGTAACGGTAGTGTTTCCACTAGCTAGGGCCAATAGAAGGTATGCTGGTAGAACAGGAATGTTAGATATGCATGGCAACACTGGACCTTATTATGATGGTGTGAGAGGTAAAATGAGTGTTTTATACTCATTGTTCCCCTGACCCTGCACCTTAACACTCTCCCCTAGACGTAATGGTATTGTGTCGTATCCACCTCACGTGACAAAGAGCTCGGATACAGAGACATTTTCCCTGCTCAGGACACACACATCCACACACGCACGTTTTAATGGCGTGCACTTGACCGTGACTTGGTAATTGCCGGTAGCCACCTACTACTGTGAACACACACACACGTACGCACACACACAGTAATGTGTAGCTTCTCAAACCCTCCCTTCCAGAGAGAAACCCCAACAGAAAAATGACAAGGACCATATCGAGCCACAGTGAAAATAGTAAAATACATTACACACACAATTGCCTGGAAGTTGCCAGTGTGCTCCTGCAAGCCCACTTTCCAGTGCGATAATATCTGACAGCCGTGGCGTAGGAAATTCAGCATGTGTGCAAAGAAAGCACCCGGGGGCCTTTACAAACAGTGAATACTAAACTGCCCACTGTTCTGTTCTGATGCTAACATCCTGCTGCTGTGTCTGTAAAATAAATGGTGCAAAACTGTAGAAAAATATATATAATCAAAAAATAGAGAAGATGAATGTACGTAAAAAAATAACAGATGCTTCTTGAGTAGAAAAAAATCAAGGCAACACACACATCTGTAGATTTCTTCTGTTAAAAGTAAAAGGAGAACCTTGAGAACAATACAGAGGTCAAGTATTCCAGACGTCATGTGTAGGCGAACATTGAGATGACAACACAAAAGGAATTGAAATTACAGCCATTTTCTCCAAATCAGACTAGAGGAGAGGAGATAGGAGATGGGCAGGCAGGGAAACCATCATGGCAAAACCACCTGTTGTATTACGGACCTGGCCTTTGTGTGTGTGTGTGTGTGTGTGTGTGTGTGTGTGTGTGTGTGTGTGTGTGTGTGTGTGTGTGTGTGTGTGTGTGTGTGTGTGTGTGTGTGTATTGAACTGTGGGACCTGGCGTAGGCCTGTCTAGTGCAAAGTTTGGGGTGGAGTGGTAATAATCAAATCAAACTTCTACCCCCCACCACCCACCCTGTTCCTCTCCCTCAGCTTTATGGGTTATTTTGTTTCCTGTTGAGAAAGAGAAGGCAGGTAGCCTGGTTAAAACAGACTGAACACTGTGCTCACCATGTTTAGTCTGCATTCAGTCTGGTCTAACCAGGCTAGCAGACAGGCTGTAGGCAGAGAGAGTTTTAATTTGATGATTAAAAAAGCCTATTATGCTGTCTGTGATGTTTGAAATATATACTGAGAGCAGTGGAGTCCACCGTGGTGAACTCATTACAGTGTTATCTGGGAGAAACAGAAACACACTCTGGGGCTACTTTACTTTCCATGGCCTTGCTACAGCAGTCAGCAGCATGTGGAAAGTGGTCCTCCTACCCAAGTGTTACAGGCTTATACAGTGGAATAGTGCTCAAGTCCCTTGGCGGGGGACATGGGTTTGTGTCGAGCGCTATTTGTTTTTCCCCTCCGTCTTATCCCAGAGCTCTTTAGGACTCAGGAATGTCTAGTCTGAACAGAAAACGCTGCCTAATGCGTCGTCGCTGGGAAAAATGCGTCCGTTTGAAGAAAAAAACTCCATCTAGCTGTCGTCCTCCGCTGCACTTATGCAGAGCGGGCCTGAGGTCTCTCTGTGTGTGTGTGTGTCTGGGGTCTCTCAGCACAGCTAGTGAGTTGGGGGCTGGGAGTGCCAAGAACACAGAGCCGGAACGCTTTCCTGTTTGTCTCATCAATCAGCCGGCCCACTCAGACAACAGGGATGCTAGACAACAAAGCTAGCGTCTGCATCCCAAATGGCACTCTATCCCCTTTATAGTGCACTAATTTTGACCAAGGCTCATAGGGACTCTATTCCCTTTATAGTATACTACATTTGACCAGGACCTATAGGGACCATATTCCCTTTTTTAGTGCCCTGGTCAAAAGTAGTGCACTGTATAGGGAATAGGGTTCCATTTGGGACACAGCCTCTCTCTTTTCTTCTCTCACCGCTTAGAGTCACAAACAAACCATTGGAATGCAATGCCTGGACATTACAGAGTAATGTCACCACTGTCTAGAGAACATACACACACATCCGTCTGTCTGCCTCTACCTGCTCGGCCAAGATGTTGGACACGGATTTAAAAAACGTATATAGTTCCAACCCTGTACAGTAAAGTGTATCTAGCTACCTGACTTTGGATGGAAAACCAGGGAAAAAACAAGTAATCTTAGTCATTCTTAAACCCCATGTCTGCATCCCAAATGGCTCCAATGCGCCCTGGTTAAAAGTAGTGTACTAAATAGAGAATATTGTGCCATTTGGAATGCACATTGGTCTTATATTTTGACTGCTGCTCGTCCTCCAGTAGTGAACCTGCAGACAAATTAAATAAACTTGTTTTCTGGAAATGGAGCGTTTTTTATTTCAGTTTATACGTCTCCATAACTGTCTTAATTGGATTCTGGAGGTTGGTAGCTTTCCCAGCTTTTCCCCCCATACTGTTTTGGCCTATTCTCCCCTCTCATTCCCCCATCCCTCTTTCCGGATGTTTGGTGAGGGGCTATGCTCTGTGTGGATCTCTAGGATTACGGTAGATTATGACAGCAGTAGCAAGGAGAGATGTTACCGTGCCTACTGCATACGCTTCCAGGTCTCCATCTAGGTATTGTGTTTCTAATCCCAGAGAACTAATTTACAACGTGCTGACGGAAAGCATGACTGCGTCCCAAATGGCACCCTATTCCCTATATAGTACACTACTTTTGACCAGAACCCTATAGGTCCTGGTCAAAAGTAGCACACTATATAAGGAATATAAGGTATGTTCTATCTTTTCTTCCACTCCTTTCTTTATTCCATCCAAAGGAAGAAAGGAACGAGCCCAGAGCGGCCATTGGTCTTTGAAAAAGGGTCTTGACTGATCCTCTAGGATGGTAGTGGACACTGGGACCAGAATGGGAGTTAGGTCGGCTGACTGCAGGCCCAGAGGACATGGCGCTGGAAGCTCTGTTGCTGGATGGGACGCCAACTGGGAGCCTCGTCTTGGGCGTCAGGTCCAGGCCGAGCAGGTCTGCAAGGGCAGCAGATGGTGTAGGATCCGGTGCCAGCAGGACGACCAGGAGAGATACAGGCTGGGGTGTATGCTCGAGTGTCGGATGGGGTGCTGGCTCGGGCACCGGCTGGTGAGCTGGCAGTTGCTGGTCGGGCTGCAGCTCTGGCGATGTCTCGGCTTTCTGGAGCTCGGTTGGTCGCAGGTCAGGCTGCAGCACTGGCAACGGCTTGTCTGGATCAGGTGCTGCTTGTGTTGGCACAGGCTGGTGTGCATGTTGGAGCGGAGCTGGCTGCTGGACCTGCTTAGGCTCCGATTGTGGCCGTTTGACAGGCCGAGTAGCTGGCTTGGGAGCCGGTGGGGGCACTGGCTGGAGCACCTGTTGTGGCACTGAAGACCACCGGACGTGCTGGAGTCCTGGTGGCAGTCTGGGCCGAGGAGCTGGCGAGGGCACTGGATGGAGCACCTCCTGGAGCACTGCCAATAGCCAGACGGAGGTTGTGGCGCTAGTGGCTGTTGGACAGGGGCAGAGCTCAGGACCGGCGCTGCGGCTTCTCTGTGCCCATGAAGTGCCTTGGGTTGGTCCTGGAGTACTGTGTTGCCCCTCATAGTTACAGCCCGCAGTTACTCAATGACAGCTTTCGTGATACGTTGTCATGCGCTGGAGTCTCCGGAGGTCCCGGTCCTCCTCTTCTTGCCGGCGTGTGCACCTCGTCGGGGGCATGGCATGCGGCATGAAATCAAATCAAATTGTATTTGTCACATACGCCGAATACAACAGTACAGTGAAATGCTTACTTACAAGCCCTTAACCAACAATGCAGTTTTAAGAACGAATACGAAAAAAATAAAAAAAATATACAATATAAAATAATACGAAATAAAAGTAACAAATAATTAAAGAGCAGCAGTAAAAATAACAATAGCGAGGCTATATACAGGGGGTATCGGTACCGAGTCAATGTGCGGGGGCACCGGTTAGTCGAGGTAATTGGGGTAATCTGTACATGTAGGTAGAGTTATTAAAGTGACTATGCATAGATAATAAACAGAGAGTAGCAGCAGCATAAAAGAGGGGTGGGGGGGGGGGGTGGGGGGCAATGCAAATAGTCTGGGTAGCAATTTGATTAGACGTTCAGAAGTCTTATGGCTTGGGGGTAGAAGCTGTTTAGAAGCCTCTTGGACCTAGACTTGGCGCTCCGGTACCGCTTGCCGTGCGGTAGCAGAGAGAACAGTCTATGACTAGGGTGGCTGGAGTCTTTGACAATTTTTAGGGCCTTCCTCTGACACCACCTGGTATAGAGGTCCTGGATGGCAGGAAGATTGGCCCAAGTGATGTACTGGGCCGTACGCACTACCCTCTGTAGTGTCTTGCGGTCAGAGGCCGAGCAGTTGCCATACCAGGCAGTGATGCAACCAGTCAGGATGCTCTCGATGGTGCAGCTGTAGAACCTTTTGAGGATCTGAGGACCCATGCCAAATCTTTTCAGTCTCCTTAGGGGGAATAGGTTTTGTCAGGCCCTCTTCACAACTGTCTTGGTGTGCTTGGACCATGTTAGTTTGTTGGTGATGTTGACACCAAGGAACTTGAAGCTCTCAACCTGCTCCACTACTGCCCAGTCGATGAGAATGGGGGCATGCTCGGTCCACATCTTTTTCCTGTAGTCCACAATCATCTCATTTGTTTTGATTACGTTGAGAGAGAGAGATTGTTGTCCTGGCACCACACGGCCAGGTCTCTGACCTCCTCCCTATAGGCTGTCTCGTCATTGTCAGTGATCAGGCCTACCACTGTTGTGTCATCGGCAAACTTAATGATGGTGTTGGAGTCGTGCCTGGCCATGCAGTCATGAGTGAACAGGGAGTACAGGAGGGGACTGAGCACGCACCCCTGAGGGGGCCCTGTGTTAAGGATCAGCGTGGCGGATGTGTTGTTACCTACCCTTACCACCTGGGGGCGGCCCTTCAGGAAGTCCAAGATCCAGTTGCAGAGGGAGGTGTTTAGTCCCAGGGTCCTTAGCTTAGTGATGAGCTTTGAGGGCACTATGGTGTTGAACGCTGAGCTGTAGTCAATGAATAGTATTCTCACATAGGTGTTCCTTTTGTCCAGGTGTGAAAGGGCAGTGTGGAGCGCATTAGAGATTGCATCATCTGTGGATCTGTTGGGGCGATATGCAAATTGGAGTGGGTCTAGGTTTTTTTTGAATAATGGTGTTGATGTGAGCCATGACCAGCCTTTCAAAGCACTTCATGGCTACAGACGTGAGTGCTACGGGTCGGTAGTCATTTATGCAGGTTACCTTAGTATTCTTGGGCACAGGGACTATTGTGGTCTGCTTGAAACATGTTGGTATTACAGACTCAGACAGGGAGAGGTTGAAAATGTCAGTGAAGACACTTGCCAGTTGGTCAGCGCATGCTCGGAGTACACGTCCTGGTAATCCGTCTGGCCCTGCGGCCTTGTGAATGTTGACCTGTTTAAAGGTCTTACTCACATCAGCTACGGAGAGCGTGATCACACAGTCATCCGGAACAGCTGATGCTCTCATGCATGTTTCAGTGTTACTTGCCTCGAAGTGAGCATAGAAGTAATTTAGCTTGTCTGGTAGGCTCGTGTCACTGGGCAGCTCGCGGCTGTGCTTCCCTTTGTAGTCTGCAATAGTTTGCAAGCCCTGCCACATCCGACGAGCATCGGAGCCGGTGTAGTACGATTTGATCTTAGTCCTGTTTTGACGCTTTGCCTGTTTGATGGTTCGTCTGAGGGCATAGCGGGATTTCTTATAAGCTTCCGGGTTAGAGTCCCGCTCCTTGAAAGCGGCAGCTCTGCCCTTTAGCTCGGATGTTGCCTGTAATCCATGACTACTTGTTGGGGTATGTACGTAGAGTCACTGTGGGGATGACGTCATCGATGCACTTATTGATGAAGCCAGTGACTGATGTGGTGTACTCCTCAATGCCATTGGAAGAATCCCGGAACTATTCCAGTTTGTGCTAGCAAAACAGTCCTGTAGCTTAGCATCTGCTTCATCTGACCACTTTTTTATTGACGAGTCACTGGTGCTTCCTGCTTTAGTTTTGCTTGTAAGCAGGAATCAGGAGGACAGAATTATGATCAGATTTTCCAAATGGAGGGCAAGGGAGAGCTTTGTACGCGTCTCTGTGTGTGGAGTAAAGGTGGTCTAGAGTTTTTTTTCCCTCTGGTTGCACATTTAACATGCTGGTAGAAATTAGGTAAAACAGATTTAAGTTTCCCTGCATTAAAGTCCCTGGCCACTAGGAGCGCCGCCTCTGGATGAGCGTTTTTCTGTTTGCTTATGGCCGTATACAGTCCATTGAGTGTAGTCTTAGTGCCAGCATCAGTTTGTGGTGGTAAATAGACAGCTATGAAGAATATCGATGAAAACTCTCTTGGTAGACAGTGTGGACTACAGCTTATCATGAGATACTCTTCCTGCGGCGAGCAAAACCTTGAGACTTCCTTAGATATCGTGTACCAGCTGTTGTTTACAAATATACATAGACTGCCACCCCTTGTCTTACCAGAGGCTGCTTTTCTATCCTGCCGATACAGTGTATAACCCGCCAGCTGTATGTTATTCATGTCATCATTCAGCCACGACTTAGTGAAACATAAGATATTACAGTTTTTAATGTCCCAACCGTATTCTAATTCTAATGTGTTCACCATTTGCTTGTACTCCACGAACCTCCGCCCCATCTCCCCGACCCACTGAACAAAAATATAAACGCAACATGCAACAATTTCAAAGATTTTCCTGAGTTACAGTTCATATAAGGAAATCAGTCAATTGAAATACTGTACACTGAGTGTACAAAACATTAAAGACACCTTCCTAATATTGAGTTGCACCCTACAAGGTGGACTCTATAAGGTGTCAAAAACGTTCCACAGGGATGCTGGCCCATGTTGACACCAATGCTTCCACAGTTGTGTCAAGTTGGCTCGATGTCCTTTGGGTGGTCGACCATTCTTGATACACACGGGAAACTGTTGAGCATGAAAAACCCAGCAGCGTTGCAGTTCTTGACACAAACCGGTGTGCCTGGCACCTACTACCATACACCGTTCAAAGGCACTTCAATCTTTTGTCTTTCCCATTCAACCTCTGAATGGCACACATACACAATCCATGTCTCAATTGTCTCAAGGCTTAAACATCCTTATTTAACTTGTCTCCTCCCCTTCATCTAAACTGATTGAAGTGGATTTAACAAGTGACATCAATAAAGGATCATAGCTTTCACCTGGATTCACCTGGTAAGTCTCTGTCATGGAAAGAGCAGGTTTCCTTAATGTTTTGTACATTCAGTGTAAATTCATTAGGTCCTAATCTATGGGTTTCACATGGCTGGGAATACAGATATGTATCTGTAGGTCACAGATACCTTAAAAAAAGGTAGGGGCGTGGGTCAGAAATACAGTTAGTATCTGATGTGACCACCATTTGCCTCATGCAGCGCGACACATCTCCTTCGCATAAAGTTAATTAGGCTGTTGATTGTGGCTAGTGGAATCTCGTCCCACTCCTCTTCAATGGCTGTGCAAAGTTGCTGGATATTGGCAGGAACTGGAACATGCTGTTGTACATGTTGATCCAGAGCATCCCAAACATGCTCAAATGGTGACATGTCTGGTGAGTATGTAGGCCATAGAAGAACTGGGACATTATTAGCTTCCAGGAATTGTGTACAGATCCTTTCGACATGGGGTTGTGCATTATCATGCTGAAACAAGAGGTGATGGCAGCAGATGAATGGCACGACACATGGGCCTCAGGCTCTCGTCACAGTATTTTTATGCATTCAAATTGCCATCGATAAAATGCAATTGTGTTCGTTGTCCATAGCTTATGCCTGCCCATACCATAACCACACCGCCACCATGGGGCACTCTGTTCACAATGTTGACATCAGCAAATTGCTCGCCCACACGACGCCATACATGTGGTCTGAGGTTGTGAGGCCAGTTGGACATACTGCCAAATTATCTAAAACGACGTTGGAGGCGGCTTATGGTAGAGAAATGAACACTCAATTCTCTGGCAACAGCTCCGGTGGACATTCCTGCAGTCAGCATGCCAAGTGCATGCTCCCTCAAAACTTGAGACATCTGTGGCATTGTGTTGTGTGACAAAACTGCACATTTTAGAGTGGCCTTATATTGTGCCCAGCAGAAGGTGCAGCTGTGTAATGATCATGCTGTTTAATCAGCTTCTTGATATGCCACACCTGTCAGGTGGATAGATTATCTTGGCAAAGGAGAAATGCTGACTAACAGGGATGTAAACAAATTTGTGCACCAAATTTGAGAGAAATAAGCTTTTTGTGCATCTGGAAAATTTCTGGGATCAACATGGGACCAACACTTTACATTTTCATTTATATTTTTGTTCAGTGTATTTTCTCATTCACATGTTAAGGTGGTGGGTAATTGACTTACTCGTCACACTTTTCACCTGTGTATTGCATTGCGTTTTACATTGCACTATTTTCCTCGTGATATTTCCCTCTTATGATCGTAAATAAATATCTAAAGGTTCTGCAAATGTCTTTGTCTGGTTATTAGGTACATGTGGAAGAAAATATTTATGTTCTGAATCAGACACAGTGAACTTGTATTGCTTTGTAGATGAGCTACTGTATGTAGATGAGGTTAATCTCTTGGGAGTCTGTCCTTATTGTCTACAGCTGGACACTCATTCTCACCCATGTACCATAGCAGGAAGGTCTCCATTGACAGGCATCTACACATGACCATGTACAACCTTGTGTTATGTTGATTAGGTAAATGGCTCAAGGGTCTAGCCTTATTATCTACAGCTGCGCAGCCATTCATTGAAACGCCACTACACATAACAGAAAGGTTAAGTAAATGTCTTGAGGGTCTAGCCTCCCAAAAATATATGGCAAACTCAAACAACAAAAGGATGAAGTGACTGTCATTATGGTAGTCTTTATTGTGATTTGTAAAGTGTGAATAAGACAAACAGCTAAATCCAAACAGCAAAACCAACTGTGTAGCTCACAATGACAAACAGTCAACAACCAGAGGAAGAAAACATACTGTGTATGCACACGTTTTCCAAACCACACTCCAACATTTACTGTAGGGTACCACGCATGATAGCAGCATCCTGGAAAGACACTTGACCAGCTGGTGTGAGGAAGTAGTCCTTGAGGTTGTTGCGCACGTCTATAGTAACTCTGGTTGCCCTGTCTGCCGACATGTTTCTTGGGTCCAGGAAGCTGGTGTCCCCTCGTACCACCTGTCTCCACTTTCCTGGACCAGGTCCCCAGTGGGTGTGGAGTGGTCAACAAATGTGGGGTGGATGTACCGTGTTGATGACTCTGTGTTGTCAGTGTCTGTGGTGCAAAGGTAGTTGTGGAGGGCCACACAGGCCTTCACAATGGTCTCAGCTTTTTCTGGGGCAACCTCAAGGACTCGTCCCAGGATCCTCCATCATGCAGCAAGGATCCCAAAACAGTTCTCTAAAATTATTCTGGCTCTTGAGTGGCAGTAGTTGTAGATCTTCTTGGTGTCCTCAAGGTCAGAATAACCTTTGATTGACTGATTTCTTATTGAACAGGAACATGAAGGCTATCACATGTGTACTGTAACAACTGTGTAGCCTATGCATAGACCCCCATCCTCTTACTGGGATGTCAGATCACTTTTATGTGAGGCATTTAATTACAATGTCTATATTAATATAGTTTTCACATCATATGCATAGTCACATATTGCGTATCTTACCTGGATATGGTCGCATCAGGTTTAACCTCAGAGGGAATGCCTCGTCTCCCACAAAGACATATGGGCTCAGTGTTTGCGTCCTCTGCAAGTACTCTGGCCTTGGTAGCGGCAGCTGGCCTGCCATGAGTTGAGATCCAAACTTGCTTCGTGAGAAGATTCCCGGATCTCCCTCCCGACCATATGCGCCCACATCAATCATGGTGAAGCGGTACTTTGCGTTGCAGACTGCCACCAGGACCATTGAGAAAAAGCCCTTGTAGTTGTAGTACTCGCTGCCCGAGTTTGCCGGAGCTCGGATCTTAATAAGTTTCCATCGACAGCTCCTGCACAAAACAGAGAATTCCAACGATCCCCAAACATGCTGCCGATTTCTGCCCATTTTGCCACAGAGAGATAAGCAACACAATCCTCCTTCAGGACATGCCAGATAGCCTGGCACACTTCCGTGACAATGTCACAAACTTTCGAGAGTCCTAGCTTATAACTCGCAGCGATACTTTGCTGTGTGCTGCCACCCACCAAAAATGTCAATGCCTCACATAGCTTGGACAAGAGACGTGTTCTCCATCATCCCCTCTTGTAGTTTTCAGTGGACAAACTTGCCATTTTCTCAGTCGTTTTTTCTTCTTCTCCTCCTGAGTAGTAAGAGCACTTCCAGCTTTTGCTGTTTAAGATCTAGCAATTGCAATTCATAGAGACATGTTTGCTTCTGTGACTAAAAAGTAGCGTCGTAAAGCATAGAACACCAGGCTAGCCAGACATGTAGCTAGCTAGCTAGTATTTGTTAACAAAAAGGCATATAACACCAGATCCGGAAGTTCAAATGTCATCACTATCTACAGTCAAAGAGTGCCTCAAACCCTCTTGCTTGATAAGCTACACTGGCTCCCCAAGCCCCCTAGTGGATATACACTACACAAGGCGGACATCCTCTCTGGGTGGAATGCAATGACGATCTGGACAAAAGTGCGTGCTGCCCCCAAAAAACAGACTCCGCCCTTGCACATATGTCGATCGACGCAGTGGAGCTTGTGGCCGCCTTTAAGGCTTGCACACATCGCACCAGAATGTGGATCTAGAGTTTGTATGCCGATCGTTCAGTGCACTGTTTTTTAGGGACCACCCGCTGTAGACGTCTGACATGTTTCACCCAATTCTACATGTAAAATCAGTGCGCACTCAGTTTGCAAATTACTTCAGAGGTGCTAAGTACTCTCCACCAGCAACCGCTATTGGTGTGTCTGAGCCTTTAATGATCTCTTTAACTCTCCTCTTCTTCTTCTTGGTTTGAGACGGTGAGCAGGTCTCAGAGTGGTGTTTAGGGCCTGGCAGGGGCTGATGGGAAGGCATCTCAGGAAAAGGTCCTCCTTCCACTCCTACTATTCTCTATATAGTGAATTACTTTTGACCACGGCCCTATTCTACAGTCTCCTGGCTCTACACTAGAGAAGCATCTCACAAGAATCTCAACTTGCTCCAAAGACAGCTCTCTTCTAGGCTTTCCAAGGCCAGTTCCTCAGGAATTGGTAACACAGAGATTGCATCACTGACAGACAGAGGTATGGAGGGAACACAAACATACCAAAGAAGAAGAAAAACACCACTTCTCCTCCCCTCCCCCCTCCCCCCTCCCCCCACTCCAGCTCCCAAAGCAACCTCAGTGGCATTGAAAAAGCATCTGTGTTCTAGGATTTCGTAGCTATTAGTCCTGGCCGACTTTAAGTTATACAACCACATACAACAGCCTGAAATGTAATGCAATGTGCAATGACCGTAGAGAGATGCTTGTAGAGATATTATTATTTTCCCCCCTCAAAGACTCTTGTTTCAGGAAACGGGTGCTTCAGTGTACTAGGACATAGAAACAACGTTAAACTGCACTGGGACCAACAGTGGAGGTTGTTTGGGGTTGAGGGAGGAAGAGGGAGGAAGAGGAGAATTTAGGTCAGCAACCTCATAATAAGGGCACTGTGACAACAAGGGCAAACACAGAGGCTGTGTCCTAAATGGCATCCTATTCCCTATATAGTGCACTACTTTTGACCATATCCCTATTGGGACACAACCACAGAGAAGTAGAAAACAGCTGGGTGTTTGAAAGGTCATCCTTATAGAATGACAACCCACTGATTGAGCTTGGCAGACATAACTCAAAGTCTTTATTTCTCAACTAAATGTGCACTGGCTCTCCTGTGAAATCAACTGGTCTAAACGGGTTAGTGTGCCTCGGAGTGTCCAGAGACTAGACCGCCTCGTCACCTCAACAGAGCCTCACGTAGCCTGGTGTATACGGTAAGGAGAGAGAAGAAGGGAGGGAAGGAGGGAGGGAGAGAGGGGGGGGGGGGGAGACAGAGGGGAGGAGAGAGAGAAGAGGAGGTTTGGGAGAAGCAGCCAGGATACTCTGTGGTACTCTGATGGGATTATAATTTATGATTTGTCAGGAAAGTGACAGTGGTAATAACAACACGATGAGGAACAGTTTCTGCACGCAAAGAGAATTGGAACCAGAACCCAGAGGATGGTTCCAGAACAGAACAGGCCGTAATTGCTAGCAGGACCACATCAACGACAGGGAAGAGAGAGATAAAGAGAGAGAGAGAGAGAGAGAGAGAGAGAGAGAGAGAGAGAGAGAGAGAGAGAGAGAGAGAGAGAGAGAGAGAGAGAGAGAGAGAGAGAGAAGGCTAGCAGAACCACATCAACAGAACTGACGGGAAGGGAATCGGCTGGACCTTCAGAACAAAGAACGGAAAATAAGTTGTCCCTTTAACCCGAATGAATCATATAACATGTACAGAGATCTATTTAACTAAACCCAAACCACTGACTGAGAGGACAGTACAGTTACAGTACAACCAAAAATACATATAGGGACCACAGGATTTTAAACAATTGCAATCTATACATTACCTCCATGACATGCTAGCTCACAGACTGAGGAAAGAGGGGAGATGTAGGCTACTGTATTGAGAGGGAACAGGACATATTGGCAAGCAAAGCACAGGGCAGGGTCCGTGGGACACGACCACACACTCCAGTCTGTCTCACTACTGTTAGGGTCTGAATCATGGGGTCTTAACTGCTAGCTACTGTATAGCTTGGGGCGGAGGGACAGTGTCTGGAACAGCTACTGCATGGCAGGGGGCGAGGGACAAGCCGAGCAGGGGGACAGATCTATGAAAAGGACTGAGGGGGGAAGATGATGTCTCACCTAAGTGGTATCCGCTTAAATTGAGGCCAGAGCCATAGAACCAACCGTCATCCTCTGGCGACGGAGAGTAGACAGAACGAGAGAGAGAGAAGAGCATGGTAGCCAGAAGAGAAGAACAGGAGTTAGAGAGCAACAGGCATAACAGATCAAACAGAGCCAGCTGGCCTACCAATCTACACAGATTCATTGAACACGGTTAACAGCACAGCCCAGTACCATAGAGGGAAGAGAGACAAATACACACAAATACAGGTAGGTCAAACATCGTCACACTACCCTTCACCTTTCCCACTGAACAAGATAGATATTCAGTAATACAGAATATTTACATCATATATTCAATACATCACGGATGGACCATATAGATCAATGTACATGATCTAGCTTGGTTCTGCGGCTTGCTATGCCATGGCACTGCTATGGCATCATACGTAGCATGAAGCTATGCTGAACCAACAGGGGGTTACAAGCAGCTACAGTCAGCTATGCGTGTGAAGGGATGAGCCTCTATCCCTGGCTCGGTTAAATTATGTCTGCTTTAATGAAAGTTAGTGAGTGAAAGAGGAAGATTCGGTAAGATTTGCTCTGCACAGCAAAGACAATAACCTTAAGCTCATCTTGGTTTCCATGGAGCAGGAGTATTTAACAGAGAAATTGACAGAGACACCCGATGTTCCTCTTTACAACCGTTTTGGTTGACATGAGAAGACAGGCGAACACAAACAGTGGGATATGGGGGGATCAGGAGATGAGAGGAATGCAGAGGAGGTGAGCTTGCCGAGCTCCCCTCATCCCTGACACGCTACGATACAGGTTGCGTCCCAAATGGCACCCTATTCCCTAAGTCGTGCACTTCTTTTGACCAGGGCCCATATTGCACTACATAGGGAATAGGGTGCCATTTGGGATGCAGATACAGATACACAGCGATGTAATGTCAACAGGCTGATCAGCAAATGTCAGGTCTCATTGTTGAGGTGCTGGCTGGGTCCCTAGCCAATGAGCTACAATGTTGCTGGATCCCCAGCCAATGAGCTGCAATGTTGCTATGAGTCAGTCTAATAGGTGAGCAGCAGTTAGTCTCACAAGCAGTACCTTCTATTTCCTCAGCTTCGAAAGGCGTTGCGAAAGCAAGAGATAAAAGTGAGAGATTAAAAAGTAAGTGAAAGTTAGAGTGGTATAAGCAAAAGGCAAAAGGGAAGAGCAGAAGAGAAAAGAAAAGAGACACCTACCAAACTCAATTGCTGTATCGTCTTAGATAAGCAAATAAACAATAGAAACAAAGAAACAACATATGGTTAAAATATTAAATTAATAAAATAAAAGACACAGTGCATGTTGTCTGTTGTTCATTGTGAGGACACCACAGGAAAAACACATTGTGCGCAAATGGCACCCTATCCCATACAGTGCACTACTTTTGACCAGAGCCCTATGGGCCCTGCTCAAAAGTACTGCACTTAGTGAATGAGGTGTCATTTGGGACACATCCATTGTCCTCTGATGAGTTGGGAAAAACGTTCATACTTGATAAAAATTGAGGCACAGTATCTGGAGCATTCAGGCAAACTCCACATGAAAACATGTTCAACATCATTCATGACTCTTCAATTGAGACTCATCCAACTATGCTTTGGTCTCTAGTGACACAGACCATAGAAATAAACAGAAGCTGTGTCCGAAATGGCACCCTATTCCATATATAGTGCACTACTTTTGACCATAGGGCTCTAGTCAAAAGTAGCGCACTTTAGGGCTGTGGTCCAGAGAAAATAGTGTACTATATGGAGTCATTTGGGACACGTACAGAGTATTTATCTCTAGTGATATAGACACTGTCCTGATGTGTGGCAGCATCACTTAACCCAACAACCCAAGCCGATGCAGGCCCATGCAACCACATAGCAGTCTGGTGAGGCCACAGCACAGCAGTGACGAGATGCTCCGTGGTGGCTCGGGAAGAGAAGACGGTTGTGTCCCAAATGGAACCCTAATACTTATATAGTGCACAACTTTTGAACAGGGCCCATAGGGCTCTGGTAAAAAGTAGTGCACTCTATAGGGAATAGGGTACCATTTGGGACCAAACCCGAGAATAGGGGAGGTCTACATACATTCAGACCCCAGACACCCAGACCCCAGCCTCTCCACACTCAGGAGAATATTTGGAGCCACTTAAAAACCTTCCTTCCCTTCATGTGGTAGCTATTCCAGCAAACAGGGTTAAATCAAAACATACAGGACTGCATCTATGAGAGCCTCGAGCTCACCTTACAGCGGACCTCTATTCCCAGAGCGCACTGCAACACGGGCAGATGTTGCATCACGCTACAAGGTAATGGCTAGCCATAACAACAGTCAGGAATGATCACGGAAAATAATGGAGTTGTTTCTCGAACCGGTGGTTAGAAGGTTAGGATACACGCTAAAAGCTTCTCGTGGTGAAGGGTTGTTTTTAAGTGGGAGTGGGTAATGTGAATGTGAAAACCTTTATCTGACATCTTGTTTCACATGTTAGTGTGTGTTCACAGCAATGTTCTCTCCGATGCTGCCTCCTCCTATTGTAATGTGACATCTTAAGTAAAACCAGCTTCTGAAGAGACTGACGAGAGAGATCAGAGAACAGTGGCTGAGAAAGAGAGGGAGGTGAAAGAGGGAGGAAAAAGGAGGGAGAGTATATGAGAGGGAAGTAGAGAATGTGCATGACAGTGATATCTATCGACCTTCAAAGCTAACTGAACTCATTACACTGTGCCCCTGCTTTCATCTCCTGGCTATCTGCACTCAACGAGGAAAGTTGAAGTAATTCTGCATTCTTCGCCTGATGGAAAACCATGCGATAACGGTGCACAGGATGAAGAATCGACAGGGAAAATCAGCGGGAGAACAAAGTGCATGGAAGCGACTAGCAAGACAGCGGTAGCCGGCCAAAATCTTCACGTTTTAGTTTGATATTTTGGTCCTCCAGACCTACATTTTGAGAGCAGTTGTCTGTCTACTCTAGAGAGACGAGAGAGTAAGTAAGTAGAGCTGGTACTGTCGTTACGCGCCGGGGCCTGCTGTGACAGTAGAGCCTATCATTTACTGAGAAGTCGAGCCATCATGGCCGCCCACGCTGCATGTGGCTGCAGCTCTTGCAGTGCAGTCAGACTGCCACTGGATGCCTCAAGGCTCCCCACGGAGCCAGAGGGACACACAGAGAGAGAGGATTGGAATCACATGTCACAGAGCTCCACAAGGAAACCTCAACAGAAGGGTGACAGAGGGGTGAGATGGAGGGGGGAAAGAGGGATAAATAAAAGGGGAGAGGGGGACATTTCCTCACATCTAGCCTCTATGGTGTCTCTGTGGTTGGATTCTGTGGCTGGGGGGGAGAGAACTCTGACAGGGGAAAGCCTGGGTTGGTGGATGCTATGCTACTGCAGGGGCTGTGTGCTCCAAGAAACAGAGGCATATGTGGATGGTTTTCATCATATCATCTTCATTATCACCACCATCGTGACTGGCGCTGGAAGAGAAAACCTGCTTCACTAGGGAGCCAGGCCAGGGACTCCCAATCCAGGCCATGCATCAGCTCAGCACTGTCCAATAATGCAGATATCTTCTCTCCTCTCTCCTCACGCAGTGAGCTCTTTACCTGGCCACTGACCCACTCACTCAGTCTCTCCCTCTTTCCTTCCCGCCGTCACTCTGTCCCTCTCTCCCTCGCTCCACCTCCTTCTCTCTCTCCACCTCTCTCTCTCTCTGTTCCCCTCCCGCTCTCCATCTTCCTCCTCCTTGGCAGTGAGACCCATCTCTCAGCTATCCCCTTACCGGTGAAGAGGCTGTGGAATGACCCCCAGTCAACACACTTTGAATGGCTCTGAGTTATGGGCTGATGTCACTGTGCCTGGAGGCCAACACACAGATGGAGATGGCCTTCCCTCCTTCCTTCCCTTGAACAAACTCAACCTTTTTATGGTCAGGATGAGACCGGGCCGGGCGGAATTTTCCAGATGACATGAAATTAGATCGTTTTCATACGTTGGGACAACAGAGATTGGAACGACGGCGGTTAGATAGATTGTGTACAGTCTTGCCATAACCGCCGGTAACGAGGGGAGCTGGTTTGCATTTGGCCCTTTGATCTGCTCTGCCTGTAATCTGTTTATGATTGAGTTTTAGACTGCATTTTAGTATGAACGTTAATAATGAGTGTCTATCCGGAAATGTATACGCACAGAGATTAATAACTAACACACCGCAACACTGCTGTGTTATGAGTTGTTCTGATGTTGAGGGTTTTATTATTTAATTATTTATTTGTAATACTAAAACTTGCGAGCAGCTAGTTGTGAGGCCTGATTTTAATCCATTCAAAATACTACGTCAAGGGTGGTCTCTAATAGACATTATTGAGACTTAACCTTAATGGCTGAAATGAAACTGAAATGAAACTGGAGTCAACTGTTTTTGAACTGCTTTGTCTGTGACATTTCAGTTGAGACTTGAAATAGTTATATACATTTGAGTTGAGATTTCAAATTGTTCTATAAATTGAGGGAAGGCCAGGATCATGGGCACTTAGTAGAATATGGGGCTCCAATTAAAAAACGGTTAAAACTTTCAGCAGTTAGAGAAAGTGAGCGTGTGTCTGATGAGACAACAGTAACCTGTGGAGGGAGAGAGACTGAGAGACAGAGAAGGGCTCAAGGTGAGCTATAAGTGCACACACGTGTTTGGCTGCTAGGCTAGAGCTCCTAACTAATATACAATCAGACAGGGGAGTGATCACATGTCAAACGTATGGAGAGACGTGGCGTGCTATAATAATGTATGGCGAGATGAGCTATAGGGGAGAGTTCGCATGTGAGAGACATGCTATAGTAAAATCACTCAGGAAGCTGTCAGGCTGTCAAGCCTCTGACAAGCCTCTGTCAGACTGGAGGAGAGGTTTGGTAGAGGAGAAAGAAGAGGGAATGAGATGATGGATAGAGGAGAGGATGGGTAGAGGAGAGTAGGAGAGGGTAGAGGAGAGGATGGGTAGAGGAGAAAGAGGAGATGGTAGAGGAGAGGATGGGTAGAGGAGAAAGAGGAGAGGGTAGAGGAGAGGATGGGTAGAGGAGAAAGAGGAGAGGGTAGAGGAGAGGATGGGTAGAGGAGAAAGAGGAGAGGGAATGAGATGGATAGAGGATAAAGAGGAGAACAGCAGACTGGAGGAGAGTCAGAGGGACATGATGCAAGGTTTGGGTAATGATGGAGGGACGAAAGATGAGTGAGGGAGGAAGGGGAGACAAAGGGAGGGAGAAAAATCTAAACCAGCCTAGACTAGCCACCATGAGCTCCAGTAAAAAATACTTTAACCTAGCTATGTTTATGGATGCTATTCAAAAATACCAACTAAGCCTAAAGCTTTTTATTACCAAATGTTTTAAGGCATAAATCTACATTATTCCAGCATAGGGTACATACTGAAAGGAGAATGAGACTATTTATAAGGCCTAAATGGACACGGTTAAGTGAAGCTAGATGGGCTGTTTCAGTCCAAGATCAATATTGTTCCAGCCGATGGAGACAGCTCCTGCTCCTAGGCTGGAAACACTAAGACCCCCGGAATGCACAAACAAACACACGTATGTACACACACATTCACGTGCACACACAAATGCATGCACGCATGTCTACACACACACACACACAGACAGACAGACGCATGCCAGACGCACACACTCACACGCTCGAAAGCAGGCACACACGCACACACACATCTCCCTCTGAAACAGCAGGTATCTTTGGTATCTTTCAATTAGCTAATGCTTTATGACTGGCCAGAGCCAAACAGGGCTGACTGAACTAGAGCCTGGTCTAAACCAGAGGAACTCCCTCCTTTCCCTCGCCCTCCCCTACTCCTGACCTGGCTACCGACAGTCCATAGGGTCACATACTCTCTTCTCTCTCCTCCTGCCTCTTCTCTCTCACACTCTCACCTCCTGCCTCTTTCTCTCTCACACTCTCACCTCCAGCCTCTTTCTCTCTCACACTCTCACCTCCTGCCTCTCTCTCTCTCTCTCACCTCCTGCCTCTCTCTCTCTCTCTCTCTCTCTCACCTCCTGCCTCTCTCTCTCTCTCACCTCCTGCCGCTCTCTCTCTCTCACACCTCCTGCCGCTCTCTCTCTCTCTCACACCTCCTGCCTCTCTCTCTCACCTCCTGCCTCTCTCTCTCTCTCTCTCACCTCCTGCCCCTCTCTCTCTCACCTCCTGCCTCTCTCTCTCTCTCACCTCCTGCCTCTCTCTCTCTCTCTCTCACCTCCTGCCCCTCTCTCTCTTCTCTCTCACCTCCTGCCCCTCTCTCTTCTCTCTCACCTCCTGCCTCTCTCTCTCTCCTCCTGCCTCTCTCTCTCTCTCACCTCATGCCTCTCTCTCTCTCTCTCCTCCTGCCTCTCTCTCTCTCACCTCCTGCCTCTCTCTCTCTCTCACCTCCTGCCCCTCTCTCTCTCTCTCTCTTACCTCCTGCCCCTCTCTCTCTTCTCTCTCACCTCCTGCCCCTCTCTCTTCTCTCTCTCACCTCCTGCCTCTCTCTCTCACCTCCTGCCCCTCTCTCTCTCTCACCTCCTGCCTCTCTCTCTCTCTCTCACCTCCTGCCTCTCTCTCTCTCACCTCCTGCCTCTCTCTCACCTCCTGCCTCTATCTCACCTCCTGCCTCTCTCTCTCACCTCCTGCCTCTCTCTCACCTCCTGCTTCTCTCTCTCTCTCTCACCTCCTGCCTCTATCTCCCTCTCTCTCACATCCTGCCTCTATCTCTCTCTCTCTCACCTCCTGCCTCTATCTCTCTCTCTCTCTCTCTCTCTCACCTCCTGCCTCTCTCTCTCTCTCTCTCACCTCTTGCCTCTCTCTCTCTCACCTCCTGCCTCTCTCTCTCTCACCTCCTGCCCATCTCTCTCTCTCTCTCTCTCACCTCCTGCCTCTCTCTCTCTAACTCTCTCTCTCTCACCTCCTGCCTCTCTCTCTCTCTCTCTCTCTCTCTCTCACCTCCTGCGTCTCTCTCTCTCACCTCCTGCCTCTCTCTCTCACCTCCTGCCTCTCTCACCTCCTGCCTCTCTCACCTCCTGCCTCTCTCTCTCACCTCCTGCCTCTATCTCTCTCACCTCCTGCTTCTCTCTCTCTCTCA